>NC_043960.1:21927733-22175233 GCF_902148855.1 Sphaeramia orbicularis
ATAGAGTCCTTAAGTTATGCCAAATAATTTAATGCATTGGATTGCATGGATAAGAATTGTATCTACAGGGTGTACCATAAGTCTCCATACATAGGAGACATAATACATATGGTTCTAACATGTATTTCTTTATATTTCTTCTTTATAGTTCTTCAGCAGTGGAGGACACGCATTGAAATGTGTTCCCGACAAAATGGCAGTCATATAGAGCATATTATATAAATAAAAATGGTTTATGTCAAGAAACGTTTATTTTTCCCATGTATGGAGACTTATGGGACACCCTGTATTTAATTCAACAGTATAGTGTGCATTTATGTGACCACTAGAGGGAGTAGTGAGGCTCTGCCAATCTTCTATCCTCCCTGCACACTAAACAGGTACAGTGGATGGCTTTATCAATTCTTAATAATGACTCCCATCCTCTATGGGGTGAATTTTATGGAAGTTCCTCTAGATGGAGATTTTTAGTTCCAAGGTAGAGGACAAAGCGTTATAAAAACAGTTTTGTTCCTGTCGCCGTGAATAATCACTTTTCCATTGACACTCAAATTGCGTGAATATAACTTTCGCATGAAAATTCACCAAATGGAAAAACGACAATTTCGCCCAAACTCTCAGTTTTAAATTAAAAGTTTTTGCACTGGGAAGAGGTGGTAGTTCCACTGCAAAACTGCAATGGAACGACCTCTTTCCACAACTAGAGTCAAGTGAATTAAAAAAAAAAAAAAAGGATGTTGACAGATGTTACAACATGGGAAGAAGAGGAGTTTTAAAAGAAACATGGCACGGTATGTGTGGACACACCTGGAAACTAAATCATTTTTAATTTAGTACAGGATAAAGGGGTAATATGTAATAATAATGAATATATCTGTAAATCGGCACGATATTTACGTTTGTTGCCACGTTTATGGAATGACTTCTTGTGTCATCTCGCGATAATAAATAAACAAGTCAAGCTCAGTAAAAAGTAGTGACATTGCGCTTTATTTCTTTCTATTTTATTTTATTTATTTATTCCATTTCTTAGCTCTATTTATTATTGTGACTTTATTTTTTTATTTTATGTTCCTATCCTGGTTTTTATCCCAGAGACTGTTTTTTATTTCCCTTAAGTTTTTTTATTGGGTTTTATTGCATTTTGTTTTTATTTATCTAAATTTTATTTATTTTATCTTATCTTTTTACTTATCCTTGCTGCTATATTGGTGAATGGCAGAACACTGAGCACTTGTTTGTCTTGACACTTGATCAAGTACCTGCCTGTCAGGTTCAATGAGTGTTTTGAAATGGAATGCGAAATACAATCATTTTTTCCACAAAACAAATCTACCCATGGGTATAAATAAAGTACCCTTGAACCTTTCCATAGTGTTGAAAACAAATCCTATTTGACTTGAGTGTTGAGAAAGTGATGAGAAGGGATGAGAACCACTAAGAAACAACTTATAGAGTAAAAAAAAAAAAGTGACAAAGTGATAAAAGTTAGATGCACTCAGTGTTTTCTTTTGTACTTATTTGTGCTTTCGTTTGTCTGTTCTTTTTATTGTTTTTATTTTTTTTTTCTCTACTTTTGTGGGGTCTGTTTTGTTTGTCTGTCTTTTTCCTTTGGGATACTGTTATAATTCTATTTAAAAAAAACTCAATAAAGATTTAAAGGTCCCATATTATGCAAATCTCACTTTGTGACAGTTTTCTTATAGTAGTGTGTGTTGCAGTAGCCTCATTATGAGGTTCGAATTTGAAAACTGTCTGTTTCCTCCCTGCCTTGCTACACCACATTTTGTGAAAATGCCTGCTCAAACGGCCGAGTTTAAATTGGGTCCGCTTATGACGACATAAGCGGATTTAACTCCTCCCCCTGACTGTGCCCCCACCCTGCATGAAAAGGTGAGCCCCGCCCTAGCAAAGTACCTCTTGGACAACAAACATGGCGAAGGCGAGACACGCAAGTTGTAGTGTTGTTGGCTGCACACACCAACACGATAGTTTATTTTTGCTCCCCACTTCCGAGCCTCTCCATAAAAAGTGGCTGGATTCTATCTTTGATGGTCATGTACCAAACAACATTCCCAAACGCTTGTATGTGTGTGCCCGGCATTTCACGGACGAGTGTTTTTTTTAACATGGGCCCATACAGCGCCGGCTTAGCACAAAGACTCCGAATCAAGAAGGACGCAGTACCAACGCTTCGTGACCCAAGTACAAGTGTGGGAGATGTAAGTTCTTATCATTTTTTGTATCTTTACTGCATAACCCTACATTACGGATAAGCTGGTGGTTGATGTGTACGTCTAACGTTAGCATGGCAGCTAACATAGCTCGGTTACTGCTGCTAACGTTTGCGTCCCCGTTAACATGCAAGAGCTGATAATATCAAGAGACATTCAACATAACTACTTTGAACACGAGCCTTTTGTGGTTGGCATCAGTATAGTTAGCATCAAGCTTGTTGTTAGCTGCCTGCATTAGTGGCAGCAGGCGTCTTTCCGTGTCAGGTCCACGAACCCGACACAACACCGCCGTTTTCCGTCGGGGCTCAATCACGCCTCAAGGCAAAGAAAGCCAGTGTTTGGAAAGATGTTCTGTCTGAGTCATGTGTATGATGGCTTCACAGTCAACATTAGCGCGTAGTACCGCTAGCGAAAGCTGCGTCCTCTCCCAGAGAGGGGAGGGGGAGTGGGCGTGGACAGATGCGTTCATTTCATACTCGGAAGCAGGCCCACAAACAGCCTGTTCTGAGGAGGGCTGGTGAGAGTGACTTTTTCGACCACTGAAACTCCAAAAAAAGGATGATTTTGGGGTGAACAAACTTAAATACTATGTTTTTGGGCTTCTGAGACCTATATGACGTGACTGAAAAATAGCATAATACGGGACCTTTGACTTACCAAAAAAAAAAGTTAGATGTCGTTTTCACCACTGGACAAAGCTCAAAATGAAAAAAAAAAAAAAAATGGAGTTTGATGCTGAAAACCCAACATTGACTTTGATTATGTGCCTTATTGAGATATAAATTTATTATGTGAAGTTTTTATTTTTGCTAAGTTACTGTTTATTGATCCATGCTTCAGACTAAACTGTAACAGTTCTGACCTTGTTTGGACGATTCCAAACAGATCTTTAGTGCATCTATTGATAATACAATACGTACAGAAAATAGAGGTGAGTTGTGGTTTTTCTGTGGCTTAAAACAGAGCTAAGCTAACAGCGTTATCATGCAAGCTATCAGCTGAGACAACATTAGGATTTTAAGACACAGCGTTACTTTAACTGACTGTCAAAATAACCAGCTATGAAATTTTGTTTGAAGAAGAAAACTTGATGACATTATAATACAGATGTGTGTAAGCAATGAGATTTATACTTTATTCAGTGAAGGAGTCTGTGGATATATCAGGGTAGAGACTGCGATCTGGTAGGATTGGCGATTCTACCAGTTGAGACTCCGATCGTAGTCTCTACTGGTAGAAACTCCGATCGTAGTCTCTACCGGTAGAAACTCCGATCAGAGTCTCTACCGGTAGAAACTCCGATCCTGCCACTAGAAACTCAGATCGGGTTAGGGTCAGAGACTCTGATCGGAGTTTCTACTGGTAGAATCGCCGATCCTACCAGATCGCAGTCTCTGCCCTGACAGATACATAGTGTTGACTCATGGGTGGTTTTGGTAGTCATAAGTGTGCTCTATTATGTGACTTACTCCAGTTGTTGAGAGTTTGGGATATCAATATCATTATCCTTTTAAGGACTTTGGAAATTTCCCATTTATGTGTCAGAGCCAGTGTTCAGTTTGTATGTTGTGGACTTGTTGATGGAGGAGATATTAATTGCGACCCAAGATTCAAGATCAAAATTTAGTTGTCATTCCATTATATAGAATGCACAGAAACGAAAAACCGTACTCAGGTCCCGGTTGTCAGCAGCATTTAAGTAAAAATAATAATAAAATAATCCCCCATCCATACTCAAACATACAGTCATGGAAAAAAATATTAGACCACCCTTGTTTTCTTCAATTTCTTGTTCATTTTAATGCTTGGTACAACTACAGGTACATTTATTTGGACAACTATAATGGTAACAACAAAAATAGCTCATAAGTGTTTAATTTAAGAGCTGATATCTACAGACATTTTCCATGGTTTTCTTGATAATAACCAAAATTACTTAAGTTCTTACATAAATAGCTATGGCAGTGGTTGCCAACTTTTTCTAGCTCGTGACTCCATTTTTGAACATCACAAATTTCTGGCGACCCCAGACATTCAAAACGGAGAATTTGTTTTGCTAAAATTAATTTGTTTTTGATCATGTAATAGTTTGCTATACAATGTTGCAAATAAATGTTAATTTTAGATGACATTTAGACTACAGGGTGTCCCATAAGTCTCCATACATAGGAGACATAATACATTCCATACATATATGGTTCCAACATGTATTTCTTTATATTTCTTCTTTATAGTTCTTCAGCAGTGGAGGACACGCATTGAAATGTGTTCCCGACAAAATGGCAGTCATATAGAGCATATTATATAAATAAAAATGGGTTATGTCAAGAAACGTTTATTTTTCTTATGAATGGAGACTTATGGGACACCCTGTATATAATGTATATTCTGGACAGAGACAGAAAAGCCAGGTGTAGATTACTGCACAAAGTGAGAATTTTATTTTCCTTGGTCAGGATATGTACAGTCAGTCCAGCTTGGATTTACAAGGCTGACAATTAATACTGAACAAACAATAACTCAAACTGTGACTTATGAAAGAGCTGCAGCATCTGAAACTGACCACAATGAACATTTGAAAGATAAACAGTACCACAGTGCTTCAGTTTCAGCTTCACAGTTTGTCATGTCTTTTATGTATTGGGATTGTCTCTCTCAATTCACCATATATTTTTTATTAGTAAGTTTTGGGTTTTTTAATCAATTACTAGAAATTTCAGGTGACCCCATTTGAATTCCAGGCGACCCCATGTGGGGTCTCAACCCCAAGGTTGAAAAACACTGAGCTATGGCATTGTACTGCCAAAAACAGTGCTTTTAGGCATTCCATGTTTTCTTTTCTGTCTGTTTTAGTCACGGGATACACACAGGAGTTAGCACTTGATTGCATAACCGTTGTTTTTGATGGCTTTTGATGGTCTAATAATTTTTTCTGCGACTGTAGTAGTCAACTGTAATTCACCTTTAACCTTGATGCTGCATTCAATAAAATGGAAGAAGAAAAAGAAGAGGATGCATTGCAAAAACTCTATTGTCCTCATTTATTGTACCAGGTAAAAGCATGTCTTTATGAACCACAATATTGCTGTAAGGCCTCAGTTGTTCAGATGTATTCACCCAGAAAGAGTAATGTCCTCCAAACAGTAATGCCATCTGCTCTGTGTGAGTTTACCATCTGACACAGGGCACATTCAGCGCACATGAATGGAAGGTTGTTGGGTAAAGTGGACAGCTTGCCTTCTAATATACTGTTGCAATGTGTTAACTCTGCAGGCTGTATTCACTGCATTTACATTTGTTTTACTTTCATTGGTGGAATCTATTATTTATGTGATGTCTGATCAAGAATAAGGACTGAGGTGATTGTCCGTTACCATTCTGGTCCTGTCACCATAAAATCATGAACTACACCAGATTATAATGAAGTGTGTGAAAATGGAGAAAAGGGTTGCTGTGTTAAACAGTCGGACTGTGGTAATAAATGGCTGCATGTGTGTAGGTGTGTGTTATTTGCTTCCCATGGTGGTCGCTTTTGCAGAACAGGTCACAGTGCATGTGTCTAATCTGTGATTTTCTGAGTCGGCTTTACTTCTTCTTGGCTGACATTGTGCTGAGCTCTGAGGGTCACTGCCAGAGAAGAGACACTCCCACCCAGCCCATTCCTCCTCAGCTTGACGTTTGCCATTTAGGGCACACTGGATCACAACAAAACTAACAAAAGAAAAACAAAGTAAGTGAATTATATTTTGGAAGTTGATCCAAAAGCAGAATATATTGTTGATTCATCCGGTACGACGTCAGTGTTTGGAAAAGGTCACCGTAATTGAAAACCAAGCCATCAACCTTGAGTTTTTTTTTTCCATTTTCATGTCTTTCCAAAATCAATTTAAACACTTTTAGATTGATGATGTCACTATTCTGACCAAAGCGACAGTTTGATCTCTGAGAGTCAGGCTGCCAACTCAGACGTTAAATAGAATCTCAAACTCAGTGAGGAGCACTCGAATTAAAAGATTAAAACTGTTTCCTTTGGACCTCAGTGCTGATTGATTAAAGTAGATTTCAAAGTAGTTATGTGAGGGAATCATTCCCCTTTGGTGAGACTGAGCAAGTTGAGACCACTGTGTTATTTGGCTACCTTTGACAGAATCTCTGATCTTAGTTTTACTGGTGGGCTATATTGTGACTTTTCATGTAAAACAGTTCAAACAAAGGGTAAATTTAGGAGCCGTCCACAAAGAGACGAGTTTTAGGGTGCACTCACACCTGCCCTGTTTAATTTAATTCTAGTTCAATTGAGGAGGTGTGAATGTGTAGTCGAACTTTGATGTAGATCAAGGAAGTGAACTTTGCTTCACCTAAAAACGTAGATCTCGGTCTGTCTCAAGTGAACCAAATGCAGGAAGCAGACTACCAATACAGGGCATTGTAGGTAAACATATTTGGCAGAAATGAACGTTGCTTTACATTATCCCATAGGTGAGTGTCTTTTTTTTGTTCATTGTTTGTCTTGTCTTCTCCTTCAGCCACCACAGACAATGAGTGGAATACATTATTTAAAGGGGTCATATTTAGGTAGACCCACTTTTATTAGTCTTTGGTACATTTATTTGTGTATCTGGACCCAAATAGTTCATAAAGTTTGAATTTGAACCCTCCAGGTGCTGAAAAGCTATCTTTATATTCATTCCTGCAAAAATCGAGTGGATTTCTACATCCCGTTTTAATTCCTTTAATAATTTGTTCTGTTTTATAACTAGTTATGTCACAGCATTTGCACATATAAGGGCAAGACTTCCGATGAACATTTCTCCGAGTACGCCATAATTGTTTGTCAGCAGCAGTTGTTGTAGTCTGTACTGAAAATATGATCAAACTTTGAGCCAATTACCTAAAATGTTCAGTTGTTGTATTAACAAACACAATTGGCTGAACGGCACAGAGCGGCACATACAACAACCTGGAGGGGGCGGGGCGTGAAGTGGCTCATGTGCATTTAAAGGGCCAGTGCTCAAAACGACCTTTCTCCTGTCATTACTCAAAAAATATTGTTGAAGATGGACCGGTGGAGTTTAATTAATAAAGAATTCAGACCAAAGCATAGCATTTACAGTTTATGTAGACAGGGAAATGTTTTAAAATGCATAATTCCATTTAAAAAAGCAAAATATCACTTCTTTAATAGATTTGGTTTGTTTGACAAAGTGCAGTGTAAAAGCAAACACAGACCAGCTGAATGTTTCAAACCCAAATGAACCAAGTCCCCAATTGTACTGAGTCTACCAGACTGTTAGCCAATGAAAGCGACCTAAGAGTATCCACAAAAGTTTTTTTTAAATTATATTTGTGTGTCATTCACACAGAACCAGGGTTTAGAAAGCCTTAATATGCTCATTTTTGAAACCTCTGAAGTGATGACGCCACAGCTCCACCTCTCCCTTAACCAGCATGCGCATTCATATTCGCTGCCTATTTCTGCTTGTTAAGTTTTTCGCACATGCACAATGTCTTCTTTGTTTTTGGTGTATCTTAGCAGCATTACAGCACCACATAGAGGCCTGGCATATGTGCTATGGCGCTTTTTAATAGTATCCTCTGCATGTTGCATTTTTCAGTGCAAATCAAGTGTTTTCCTATATTTAATTTACTGATCATGTAAATGTTCAGTAAAACTCAGTAAATTCAAAGATTTTTATATCAGAACAGCAGAAACCTGCAGAAAAACTGACATACAAAGAAGCGTCTACAACCACTTCCTTTGTCAAACTACATAGGTTTTATTGGTGAATTAAGATGACTGTGTTTTCGTGTTCCCTATGCAACCTCTGAACATCCAGTGTCATATGTGATAATGACAAAAAGCTGAGAAACTGCAGGGTTAAGTGAACTGAGCTGTGTGTGCCTAAAGTCTGATACAGCTAATATTTATACAACTCAGGAGGACTATTTGCAGCATTAAACTTATTTTAAACCTGTGTCATCTGTATTATTTTCCAATGTGGTCTTATTAACAACCTGCTAACAGGA
Source organism: Sphaeramia orbicularis (assembly GCF_902148855.1). Lineage (NCBI taxonomy): Eukaryota > Metazoa > Chordata > Actinopteri > Kurtiformes > Apogonidae > Sphaeramia > Sphaeramia orbicularis. Next base: position 21,935,998 of record NC_043960.1, read on the forward strand.
ACAACTGACAAAATCTTCACCAGCAAAACAGACAGGAAGCTCATCCTAACTTTTACGTCCCACCCAAATTGTTATGTCTTGCAAGGTGAGGTAGGTCAAAGTAGAAAATCTTGTTATCTTCCTCTTTCAAAGGGGACAGCTAAGGAAACCTTGGCTGATAAATCAGCGGAAGGATGCCAGGGCAAACTGACGTCAAATGCTGACTGTATCTCCGAACAATGACTTCATCCAAGGGAGGAGATGCTAGACTGCTGCACTGGCACAGCGATCTACGTCACAGGGTCTGATTCATTTTTCATTTAAATGAGGAAATTTGACAGAAATGTAAGGTGCATTTTAAAGAATTATTCTTATTCATCAGCAGGTAAGAGAAACAGGAGGTAAGTATTAAGATGTTTATTTTTCAGGATATTTTAAAGTAGATTTAGGAGAAGGAAAGAGGAACAGGGACAATGGCGACCAAAACCTTCTACTGATGTAACTGTTTAATACCTGTTGATCCACTAATTCTATTAAACCATGTAAATTATTGGTGTAAAATACAGTTTGTCATCTCCATAGTGAATGTGGAAACACCGTCATTTTCTACAACATTGATTCACCAGTAAAACCCATGAAGCTGGATCAATGACAGTGGATGGAGACACTGGGTTTATATTCAGTTAATGATAGATTTGACAAAAGAAGTCACTTTTTCTTCATTTTTTTCTGTTTCTGTTATAACATCCCTCAAATCTATCCTGAGCTTTTATGACCATCTACATGGTCAGTAAATTAAATAAAGGAAAATAGATGATTTTCACTTAAAAAAACAAAATAAAGGAGATAATATTGCAATAAATGGTGATAAATCACTTAAGAAAAGTTAAATATGGAGAAATATGTATTTGGGATCTGCCACAAAAGTAGCACTGGGTCTTTATAGGTTAAAGCAGAAATCCTCTGTTTGTTACCAAAGAAATCCACATAATGATAGTATGAGGACTCTAACATACAAAGACAAAAAACAGCAAAATCCAATCCAATCCATCTTTATTTGTAAAGCACTTTAAAACAACTGCAATGGACCAAAGTACTGTACAGAAAAATAATTAAAACTAAAATAAAAGAATAAAATAGAGTAGATTAAAAGACATAGAACTGTACAAAAAAGAAAACAGTGCTGTACAGAAGACTAAATAAAACCCAAATAACAGAATGAAATACAAGAATAGATAAAAAAAAAAAAAAGAAAAATAGAAAAAAAAAAGATTCATTTTGTTTATTGCCCATCTGCCATTATCATCTTCCTACTCTGCTCCACTCAGAATCTTCTCAAAGCATCACTGAAGGTGAGTTGTAATGTTTTTGCATGGTGAGCTGGTGCTGAAGAACAGCTCCCTCACTGTCCAATGACCACCTCCATGCTGTGACAGTCAGATGCATTGAGATGCATCAGATCACAAAACTGTGTCATCAAAAATGCAACATGCAGAAACTTAAAACTTAAAACATGTGTGATGTGACACATTCTGTTGTTTGTGTTATTTAATCTTTGAAATACTGAGAATACCTGTATAACAGTATAACAGTAAGGATATGGTTTTATGAGATTAAAATGCAGACTGGAAACATATAAGTACACTATATGAGACTGATGCCATGTACATACTAACATGGATATTTTTCTAAACAGATATTTTTTTCCTCCATTTTTTATTTAAAATTCTCTGCACATAACCTTCGTTTCACAAATTATCCCTGGTCACACGATAACTGGTGCAAACATAGCGTTATTTCTGCTGGACATTATACTATGGAAAACACTGGATGTAGTAGATGCAGAGGCTTTAATGTGTCATGAACATGAACAACAATGACTTCTTATGAACTTAAATTACTATAAGTGTTGGTTCAGGTTATCCAAATGTATTTTTTGCATGATGAGGATTTGTGCAAAACACCGGTCTTCTAAGGGTATCTGTGTGAACCTTGATCTACAGCTGGTCATACACAGACATGTACACCTGGATTTGATGTTTCAGGTGCAGATGCATTACACAGAATAGAAAACGTGTACAAAATAGGATGTGATCCCATTATTTTTCAGTCTTTCAGTTTTCACTGTCCACATGGACAAAACCAGTTATTAAAAACCTTTACCTTTACTCTAAATCTTTTTTAAATTTTTGTCATATGTAGAAAAAGGCACAAATGTAGAGTAAAATATCCACTTTGCAACATATTCACATTTTCACGAACATGGCATGAAACTGTATCAGGAAAGTCAGGATGATGTGACAGTGAATGTGACTGTGAAACACCAATAATTATTTCAAGGTGCTCATGTCTTCAGATTAGATTGACTGCCTTAATTTTATTTATTTATTTGTTTTTAATAAATAGAAAAGTGTTTAGGCTCAGCCCATCGTTACTGTTGTTCAGACAGAGCCCTTTCACAAGCATTTGGCCTTTATTTATTTATTCTTTGCACAAGATTGTGCTCTTTAATTACTTTCCTGGATGAGTGTTCCATGATTTTTACTTTCCAAACTCTAACAGGCATGTCTATTAATGTATTCGTATGCTCACAATGAATTTATTGCATCAGTATTTCTCCCACGCTCCTTTAACCTGGTATGAAAGCTGTATCTTTGGTTGAATGAAAGCAAAGAATCAAGGGGACTGCTCATGTTTGTCAGAATTAAGCCATTGCGCATTGTGTCACCGGGAGGAAAAACTGTTCCATCTACTGAATATACTTTGACTAATTCAAAATAAACAAGTGCCTGTTGATTATGTTCTTGGTTGAGGTACTGGTTTTAATAGATTGTATCTGGGATCTTTACATACATAATCCTGCTTTTGAGTTTGGTTTGCTGAGTCAACATTTGTTTTATGTGAACTGATGTGGTTGCAAAGCTCACTCAACATATAACTTGTAAAATCTGAATGTGTGTGTAATATTTTTTTATTTTATTTTTTCTCCCCCCTGGTGTTTTCTCTCTTGTTTTTTTTTTATGTACAGGATCACACAATGCCCTCACTACCTATGTTAACCCTGACCAGCGTCTCTATGCATACAGTAAACCCTCTCTTCTCATTAACATGGGGCCTCTCTTCATTATGAAGTGCACCTCTGTCCAGTTTTCCACCTTCACTGCCAAAGAACAAAGGCCTTTCAATTACTACCCTGCATGGGAAAGTGCACAATTATTTAGGCACAAGCAACATGGTTTTGAGATCTCTCATAGATTTACTTGGAACCTTGACAGCAGCTCTGTATTAGCTCAGCGTATATGACCGTGCTATTTTTCCTTCATTCAAATGTGAGATCTTATAATATTTTCAGATTTTTTTGGATTCATGCTTTCCCCCTTTTTCTCTTTTGGACTCTTCCCATATTTGGCCTTAATCATTGTTCACTTGTCTTTACATGCAATAATTATTGAGAAGAAGTGAGCAAACCGGAGATGACGACCAAGAATTCCATCTTGGATGCGAGATGACACCGATGCCCTTGTGAAATCCCCTTGTGTGATAAGTGATATCGTTGGTTACGTTATGATGACTGCTAAGTCTGACGGATATAGTCATATAGGATTGTACTCATCAAGGGTTCACTGTCTAATTATAGCAGTGTATTACCCTGACTGTCATTTGGAAAACGATGGGTGAATCCAAAATGCTATCTTATCATTAGCAGCCTTAAATTAGCCTGCTAGCTCTTATCTAAACATAAATCCCCACATGTGAAGTCCATGTTAAAGAATGAGAATGCAAGCCTTCCTTTAAGACATCTGCACCGTACCCCAGTGTCCATGCCTGGAGATTATTATTGGAGGTCTCAATTTCTTCTCAACCTCCCAGGGACTCCTTGTAAATCGCAAGGCAAAGGTTTGACTGAATAATTACTGATCCAACATGAGATGAGAGGGAGTAATGATGTCATTTGAGATTAGCTCAAAATTGTTGACTGGGAAGCCTTAACGGACCATTAGGAGCTAGGGAGGGAGGGCTGGAGAAAAAAAAAAACATTGCCAGAAGACATACACGCAGACTCGCAATGCGTCAGCTTCTCTACTTCCTAAACTGTGGGAAACCCCTTCACACAGCAAGACGCCTTTAGGATTCCCTGTTAGCACTTACCTGCCGAGCGTTTTGCTGCTTCAGGAACCTGTGTTTATTGTAAGATCCCATGTAAAAACTATTACGCTGGTTTCTATTTTTGGGGGGGCCATACTGGGCTGGGTATTACAATTTTGCCACCAAAATAACTCAATAAACTTTTAGTGGGAAAGTTTAATACCAATGCGGCTCTTGTGTGGTCCTCTTTTCATGATAAAGGCCTCATTTTCCACTTAAAGTCTGGAAACTCAAGCTCTTGCTCAGGCGCTATAATGTAGTAACTGTAGTAGAGATCTTGGACAGAGGTTTGGGGCCAGATTTCTGCACAGAGCCTGCTACTGGACAATCCCTCAGTTGGCAAAGGGCCTCCGCTCAATTCTCAGGTTTACAATATTGTGTTGTGGTATTGTTGCATTATGGAGGGATTTAGGAGTTTGCAAATCATGTGAAGTTGTAATAGCTGAATTTCTATTCGTGTTCAGCTAAACTGCAAGAATTTTTGACATCAGTTTCACCTTTTTAAGGTTGTTTTTATCTACATGAGCTGTTCGTTTTCTTCACATGACAAGACCCTTCCCATCCACACCACATAGCAGCAGAGAGTAAAATAAAAAAGAACAGGTAATGAATTTAAGTAGTAAATTCAACGTCCCACATCCCACAAAAGCCATCAAAAGGCTTCAAAGAAGTGCACTATACAAATTCTGTGGGATCTCATTTGATTACAGCAACAGTGATTTATCAAGCAAAGACATCCCACCAAGATTCAGATTGGCCAACACTGTTTACTTTGCATATAAACATGAAATCTGTCAGACCTGTTTTTACCTGCTTAGGAAAACAGTAGATCAAAAAAAGGAGGTTGAAAAATGCAACTGAGGTGTCTAACCATCAGAGAAACAGACCATTTATCATTAACCACATCTTGGCGCCACCTGCGCAGACACACGGGACAAGTTTACTCTTTGTACTATTTCCCAGACAGGTATAATTGCATTACAGTGCATTTATATATCACAAAATAAATGGGACATGCAGAGTTGGTTGACGGATAATTGTTATTTTCTGGTTTTCTGTATGAAAACATATCCAGGAAAGTAGCTAAGGGCATAAATAACTGTGATTTGGTAGGTCGAGAAGTTTCAAAGCTTATTTTACTAATTTACATAAAAACACAATATGGCATAAAACGTTTCAAAGGCAGATGTGAAAGATCTGAGAAAGAACTGCACGTGCACAGGTGGAACTCTTCACATCGCATAAAAATATGTTCCGCCCTTTAGGTTTTATCTGAAATAAAGCAGCAATATAAAGAGTAGAATCAATAGTGCATCTTCTTCCATCCTCTAAAGTGTGGTGATGAAATGCATCTTATCTTACATCAAGAGTGCACTCTGATTAGAGCACGTGGCTGAAAAATGCGTGTTTTTGCTGCATACACTAATAGGTTTCTCAATTTTTCAGTGCTGGTTGATTGTTACAAAGGTAGCAATAAAATTATCATCAATTTATTTGATCAAATTCAGCCATTGATTTGGTTTAAGTACTATTTATTGTTATTCACGTGTGGCGTGTAGGACTGTACTACCATGTACACTCCACTGTCCACACTGTATCCATAGCAGTAGATATTTGAGCCAAAGCAACATAGTCAAACATTAGAGCAGACCTGTAGCTCATACATTCCGGCCATCAGCATGCATTTGTTTCGATTGCCTTCACAAAATAAAAATAAAATAAAATGCAGTCTTCATTCTATTTTAGCCCCAGGTTCTTTTCCATCTGTGATGCTAAGTTTTGCCACAACCTTAATTTATAAAACAGTCCTGTTTTGTACCTCGATAGACCTCGAGCAGTGGTGCACACACTAATAACTGTTCTGTGCACACTGAGGGAGCTTGTGGTGCATTGTTATTTGTTTCTCTGGTTCCTACAACATCAAAACTAGTGATGAATTTACTCATACGCTCTTCTCTCTTTTTATAGGATAATACTTGCAGTTCCCCCGGTGGATTGTGAGTGCTAAACATAACCCCACTGCTCTGCTGCAGCCTGTGGGGGGTGACGATAGGCAACCAAAAACTGAGAATATTTCCACTCGTGTTACCGTCAAAACTCTCATATATGCCATTCATACCCTGGTGATTGTCAGGCTTCATAAAATCAATGCCTCTTTCATCCACATACCTGATATGGCAAGGCATATGAAATAAGGGGGAATGATCAAAATACTCCCAAGGGAGAACAATTCCTGACATGCCAAAGTTGTTTTCCTCAAAACGCTCAAAGGGCTGAAATCTTGGCTTCATAACTGGACGTGTGCTTTGGTTGTTATACATATATTCATAAAATGCTGTGTAATTTTTGAGCGCAGGCTATATGTTTTGAGTCACAGACTTGTTGGATGCTGCTCAATTCAGCAGCTGGGAGGTTCAGGTCGCCAAAGTAATCTGCATTCCCTGTTGTAAAGCCTTTTAGTGTAAAATATATGAAGACCACCAGGGGTTTCTGGAGAGTGGAATCAAGTGAGAGACAGTCTCAATAAGTGAAGAGCTCAATAACTGACTATTGAAAAGAGAAAGTTCCATGTTTTTTGATTTTTCTTTTTTTTTTTTTTCAAATTTGCATTATTTTTATATATTGCAACAAAATCTCTGTAAAAAAAATTATAAAATATCAGACGAAACTGTAAAACTGTGGCTAATGTAACACTCTGGTGGTTTCTGCTGAATTGCATTGTGTCCTTTTACTGTCACAGGAAAAAGACGGTTGAGGGCTTGCCCACATTTTTTTTTTTTTCAAACGTTTAACACTTCAGAGTGATTAAGGTCATAGCTATGTTTGATTTAGCCGAATTCATTACTTGCAGGAAACCTGTCTTATGTGATGCCATTCACAGGATGTTCACAGGTCGGTGAATCATCCCTCATGAAAATGACTACAATACGTGTGTGAGTAATCAGAGTCTAGGAATTAACAGGAAGTGAGCTCTGAAGGTTTTTGTGTTCGCTTTCATGTGTGCAGACTGTTATTACAATAAACAGCATAAATATATCAGGTTTTTATGGTTGATGTTAGAACAGGACAGGTTTTTCCTGCAGGGAAGCTGGAGGTTTTTTTTTTCTAGTTTTCTTATTTATTAGAAATATCAAAGCAACAGGTACAAAGCATCTTAAATTAAAAACAAAAATAGATGTGAATCATAAATCAGATTGGCATCACTAGATAAAGTTGCTTTCTAAACAAACAAAAAGTGTTTTCAACAGAAGGGAATCATCTTTATTTGAAGCAGAAATGTCTTTGTCAATGCATAGACAGTCTACAAGCCCACCTATATAAACAGAGGCTCCTTTATTGCTCTGATTGATGACCTATCGGTAACAGTGAGGCAATCTGTGTCATGTGTTGCAATACCATATATTATTGAAAAATGAGACAGCAGATAATGACTTATACAGAACAGAAACAAATCCTGAACATGTCATGGTGTTGGGCGATTTCCTTTCCCAGGTATCGTTTTTGCAACATGTTCTGAAGAAACTACACGTGGGAGGTAATTTATTGAACTATGGAGGAGTTGAGAGTGAATTGTGTTATTACCTCCGCCAAGGAGGTTATGTTTTTGCCGGCGTTGGTTTGTCGGGCTGTGTGTCCATGTGCAAGATAACTCAAAAAATTATGGACAGATTTGGATGAAAATTTCAGGAAATGTTGATACTGGCAGAAGGAACAAAGGATTAAATTTTGGTGGTGATTGGTGGGGGGGGGTCACTGATCTGCCTTGGCAGAGGTCTGCGCTCTCCGAGTGCTTTTCTAGTTAAAATTATGTTGTTGCAAGCCACACACTCTAGGCTCAGTGTGCTGGTGGTGATCATTCAGTCATTCATTTTCTGAATTGCTTAAATAAGAACGGTAGAGCTAACTAAAACTCTCAGGTACTCTCCGCTCCATGAACCTGTTTGTCACTATAAGGATCGTTTGGAAATTGAAGTGGAAACTATTCTTGCACCTTTTTCACATGCCCAAAGAGAGTGAACTCCTGCACATAAAAACTAGGTTAGCCTCCTTGATTAAATTAGTTGCTGCATGATTGAGTCACAATGTTCCACATCACTCAGTCTTAACACAAAGAAAAATGCCAAAAACCACACGGTCTAAAGGCGGGGTTTACATGACCTCTGATATGAGTAACTATAGATATTCCCAGCACGCACCTCCTCACAAAAGGAAACAGGGAAAAGAATCCCAGTTTCTTTCGCTGGGGACTGCTGGGCACTGGGTGCAAAACAAGGCAACCAATAAAAATGAATGCCAAAAAGGAAGGAAAAAGGGGGAAAATGTGGAGAATGGGGAAAATAGCCATTGACTTGTTGCGCCAGACATAGAGAAAGTAGCATTGTTTGGATGGTTTTGTTTGCAACAGCGGGGGTTTGACTTCCATGGAGGACGGAGGCACATCACGTGCTTCTCTTCAACCACTAAAAGAGCACAGCCAAGACCAAAACTTGGCCTAAACAGCTCTAAAAGTCTTTGAAGTCAAATAAAGCCACCTCATCGATCACAGACTCAAAGACCTTTTTCTCATTTTCCTCTCTACTTCTCTTGCTTTTGACTCTTGGGAAACTTTTGTGTATTGTACAAATGAACCTGTTACAAGACCCCATAATTTGCCTAAAAAACAAATAGAAGAAAAACAACAACAACAAATGGATTGCATAAATTGTTTTAATGTAAAAGCATAACCAAAAGAAAATATTAAATTCATAGCCTTGGATCAGTACAGGAGGTCCTCGGGTGACGAACGAGTTCCGTTCCTACGCTGGCGACGTAACCCGAATTTCTGCGTAATTAACCCTTTAATACCCCCTAAATACCAATACTAGGTGGCTGGAGAAGGAGGGGAGGCTGTGAGAGCTGCTGCTGAGGAATCTGGATTATCTGGAGGGGTAGCAGGTGCAGGATCTTCTGTAGACGTTGAAGGTACGGGTTCTACTGGCCTCTCCACCTTGGTGAAGTACTTGGAGATGTCCGTCAGGAAGGAAATCTTCCTCTTTTCCTCCCAGATCTCACAGTAGCACCGTACACTGTCCATCACTCCCCTTGAAGCTTTCGAAAATCGTTCCATATTGGGATCCTCTCCGGACGAGACTCAGGCTTCGTAAAGTCGAAACAGCGTAGGTCGAGTACTGCGTAACCCAAGGACCTCCTGTACACTGGTCCTCTTTCAGCTTGAGTTCACATTCCTGATTAGTGATTAGGTAACAAGGTCTCTACGTATACAGTCAAGTCCATGAGACACACAGTTTTTGTAATTTTGCCTTTATACACCACCACATCAGACTTTAAATGAAACCCTCCAGATGTGATTTCGAGTGTGGACTTACACAAAAATTTTGATTTACCATTTAGGTATCACATTCATATTAACCCCTTATAGGGCACTCAATTCAAAATTTCAACCTTAGTATGTTACTGGAGGACATAAAGAGACTTTATTCTGAAGAACGCATCTCACCCATTGCACCATCTTGAGGTGTTCAGAGAGAGCACCTTCAGCCACAGACTGATCCCCCCTCGGTCCAAGACTGAACGCAGTAGGAGGTCCTTCCTGCCGGCTGCTATTAGACTTTTTAATATCGCTGTGCGATAAATTATTATTGTATGCTGTGCATACTTAGGTGTGTTAGGTGTTTTCAGGTTATTGTATTATATACATTACTTGTATTGTACATATATATATAGATATATATATCTTTTATTCTGTTTATTATTTATTTGTTCCATTGATGACTGTTTGTGGGATGTTCATGCGATGGGTCAGAGTGTTTTTCTTCTTGTACTGCTGCTGTTGTAACAAAGCAATTTCCTGCAAAGGATCAATAAAGTATCTATCTATCTATCTATCTATCTATCTATCTATCTATCTATCTATCTATCTATCTATCTATCTATCTATCTATCTATCTATCTATCTATCTATCTATCTATCTTTATTACTTTTGTGAATTTTTTCAAAATTTTTATTGTCACATAGAAAATCAAGGTCAATGAAGTTACCATATTTGGTTCCTTTCCCATAAGTGGCAAATAAACAAAAAAACAAACAAGAAGTATATATAAATAATACAAGAAAAACACATGTAAGGTGAAAGGAACATGTATTTTAGAACATTAGAACATCACTTGTATAGCATTAAACCAAGAAAAGTGCTGATCCAGACCCCTGTCCACATCCACATTCTCCCTTTGAACATCATTCCTTACATTAGTACCATTACTTCATGGTACCTAACAAAGCAGGTACACTCACTGTTCATGCAGAGGTGGACCTTACAGACCCTGTAGACCACATTAGACCTGAGACTGTTGACTCGCTGTCCTCACTCACAGTAACTGTTGCTGTCACTGTCTTGTAATGTGTGCGGAAATTACCAAAAATAGTCACTGGCCTGATAAAGGTTTAATGATAGTCCCTCCCTTTTTAGAGGCTCCAAGGTAACTGTCCATCTGAATGACCAGATGTGGCCTGTTACCTGGTTATTCTATGACAAATGAAGCAAAGAAAAGATATGCAGATGAATGTGAGGTGTCAGTGTAAGACAAGGAGGCTGTCATTGAGCTGAAAAAACAAATTAAAGCTATAATAGAGATAGCGAAAACTTTAGGAATGGCAAAATCATTCTTACTAAGAAAAGAAAAATATATATGGACCTGCCAATACTTTGAACTAAATCAACCAATGGATTACCTTCAGTCTACAGATAAGGCTGTCTAAAACACAATCTAATGTAAGCACTTTAAACACCTTAGTTTTATGACCAGACAATGTGAGCCAATCCTCCTTTTTGTATTTTTAGCAACAAGGAAACAATTAGGCCTAAGTGTTCTGCTGACATTAAAAGTAAGTTTAAGACGGAAAGATATAAGTTGTGAAGGAAGATCATGAATGTCGGGGTGTCTGATTTTTACAGCAAGTGCTTTAATGATGTGTTAAACTATTTACTAAACCATCCAATGAAAATGGAGCCCAGATGTACTGCTCCAGGAGCATGACAGCCTGCTGGTATAGTTCATGAACAAGACTCACAAATAAAACCGCTGTGCTACTGTCTGATGATTAGTATCAGATGAACATTCAGCAGATGGATTTAAAGGTAAAGCCTCTTTTATACCATTGTATTATACACATAGAGTATCTGTATGTCAAAAGATGGTGTTGTTCTGTGCACAATAAGTGAACTTTGAGTAGTTTTGTGGGAGTCTTACCCTGCTTCAAAATGAAAAAAATTAAAGGAATTAAAAGATGGACATTTAATTGAAAAGGATTTACTTAGAGCTTCCAGATTAACGCTGTGGTATTGGACTAAATGAAAATTCATTCATTTTGCTATTGCGAGGAAAGATGGGAATAATATAGGGCCATGATCTAATAGTTTCCGTACTTCTTTTTTCATAATGTCCTCTCTTGGGGCTTCCGACAAAGGCTTGACCATTTTTAGAAAGGCAAAAGTGCCACCTGAATTGTCCAATAAGGCAATCGGATGCAGTGGCTTAAATTCATTTGTGGTGGCTTTGCTTTCAGGAACCACTTCTTAGCCCTTTGTTGATGACCTTGACTGGGTTGTTCACAGTTAACTGCTTAAGTCATGTTTTGGTAAACCTGAATCCCTAATCGCTCTTGCTAACTCTCTCTCTCTCTCTCTCTCTCTGTCTCGTTTCCACCCCTCTTCTCTGTTTCTGTTTCCCCCTGCCTGTGGCTTCTCGCTCTCTTTCACTCGATTCCCCTTTGCAGTGTTTCTGCAGTTTTTGTGAGTGCTCCCGCACCCTCCTCCATTTCCGCTGGTGCAAGTTGTGGGTACGAGAGCTCAGCCAAGGGTCACTGGTGTACTCTTGCTCGCTGCCATCCCATGTGCACTTCTTTTACTCCCTCTTCATCTTTTGCCGCAATCATCCTCAAAGATCTAAGCGATTTCACCCTCAATCACCAGCAGTTGAACTACTGAGGACACACACCGTCCTCCAGCTTGTGCAACATATCACACAGGTGACAAAATCCCTAATTGTTTTTAGGCTAGAATGATACCACTGCCTTGCTAAGTGTTTACAAAGAGCCACATCAAACCCTTCATGTCATGATCGAGTAAGTAATAGTTGTAGAACTCAAAGACCAAAGCTGGAAATGTTTTTTTTTTGTCTTCTTTATTCAAGGAAAACCACTTTAGATCAGAGTTCACTTTATCCTAAGAGGGGCCAGGTGCTGAGACAATAGTTCAGACAGAAACCCCTGATTAAGACCTTTATTTAGTTACTGAATGTCCATGTGACAAATGTTTTATCAGTTACCAAATCTCAGCTGCTTGGAGCAGACTGTCCTTGCATTGTTTAAAGATAGCAGACACTAATGGCAAACTAAAATATACACCCAGCAAAGAGAACAACTTTATATTCAGAAAGTAAATATACTGTTAACCTGGAAATAGGGGAATTATTTCAGGATGTTTGAATGTACTGATAGTGAAAAGCATTTTAACAGAGTGCAGGGCTGAATAATATGAATTAAAATGTCAAATTTATAAATTGCTTGAACAACTAACTGGGCCTAAGTGTTCTTGTAAGCAGGACTTGAGGTAAATACTGTTTGGCGCTGCAAATAAAATACAGTTTGATTTAGTCTATTCTATTGCCAAATGGCTGAGGATCACTGTATGGATGAATACAAAGACAGCTGGAAAGTTTAGACAACCACTAAGAAATGTTTAAAGGTCAATTTCATATACTTTTCCAAGACTGACAATTTACCTGAGGCTATCAGAGTTGTCCTTATACTGTAAATATCAGCCATCTGGTACTTGAAAATAAATGCTTGTGGAGAAGAAGACTAAAGTTTCCTATTATTTATAGGATTCAAAGCTTTCATTTCCATAGCTGGCGGTGATTGCCTAAAAAGTCAAAACTAACTGTCTCCATCATCCTAATGAACAACTCTGGCATTCACATGTAGAGTTCCTTGGGTTTTTTTTTGTTTTTTTTTTAACATTTTTTTCTCAAACTCTGCTCTCTCTGTGTTTTTTCATAAAATATTTCAAAATTATAAGTCCTACATAAATGAGAAGTGGTAAGAATTACAGGAAAAAATGGATCACCAACAATTAAATGACAAATTCTAGTAAACATAAAGAATTAACTCCGAACTCAGGTCCCCAAAAAGAAAAACAAACATTACAAAAGTTGTAATAGACACAATAAACCTTATTTTATAATAAATGATTTGTATCGATAATGGCTGGTAAGGATCAATGGTTAGTTGCAGGGCACTAATTAAAGTTGACAAAAAATTAGGTTTATTTTTTGCAAAAACTACATTGTAATCATGCAAACAATCCCTGAAAAATAGAAAACATAATAAAAAGCATAAGTATAAATTAGCAAAACAGGTGTTAACTCAAGCAACATATCTGACCACATGACACAAAAATGTGAACATATGTATGAATGGTTCATATGGGAATGGAAAGCATGGAAAATAATTCTGCGACATCTTTTCACCAGCTGAAGGGACCATCAGGTAATTTAAGACAAAGAAAAAGCTACTTATGCAACTAAATCTCAGCAATTAGCAATAAACAAATAAATGCAAACTAAATGAAGACTGTTTCTAGAAACAGTTTGTCAAAAGTGATGATAAATAGAATTCTACAGCAAGCAAAAGGATGTGGTATATGTTTTATGGAAGGTTGAAATGCCTGAAACAAATCATATCACAAAAATTTGCTGATGAGGGGCGGCATTAACACATTTTGGTTAACACTGTCACCTCATAGCAATCAGGTCCTGGGTTTGATTCGAGTGCTGACTGGTGGAGCCTTTCTATAGCTGTTTTCAGACCAGCCAGCCCAGTGTCAGAGCCAGTTCTTGCACCAGTTACACTGGGAACCGAAGTGCTTGCCCATGTTCATACCATTATGTGAGCCCGTGATGCGTCAACAGAGGGTGTTGCTTCACCACCAAAAAAAAAAACAAAAAAAAGGGAGATCCTGTATTGCTACTGTGTTCTCCCTTGACACTTACTGTAGATGTAGTAGCACTGATGCATGATGGGATAGGTTGTAGGAGAAGAACCGCATGTCTGCAAGTGAATGCACGAGTGGCAATAAAGGTGACACAGAACTCTCAAAAGATGGTTTTTACTTAATGAAACCGAACAATCCAACTCGGTTTCCCTGCCATTTTCCACACTCATGTTTTCTTGGTTTGTTTATTTTTCCACTTATGACCCAGATCAACCTGGTGACCAGTGGCGATTTCTCATTGACTGCAAGGGAAGCTCGGCTTCCCCTAAAATTACGAAAATTAAATGGTCAAATATGTACGGTTGTGTTGACAATTCATTGACTACAAATGTGTTAGAACACGTTCATCTCACAGACGAGTTCGTTCAGAATCAGCTTTATCACAAATCAACGGACTCAATGTTATTAACTTCTCATATATTCCTGTTGCGCTGTTTTCTCATACGATCTATGGTCAATGCATTTGCCCGTAGACGCTCAGCATCCATGCACTTCAATGGGACTGAGTGGAACAGCTTTTTTCATTGCCTCAAAACTGGACGGTAATTGGATAAATGCCACAATGTTGTTCCGCCCTCAGATGCTCGGCATCTCTGGGGGTGAATGGAGCTGTGGGCGGAGCTCGGCTGGGCTGGATGCTGGGCTGGATGCTGGGCTGGACGCTGGGCTGGACGCTGGGCTGGACGCTGGGCTTCCACATGCTGATTGGAGGATGAGTCAAAAGGCTGAATCCCGTTTGATTGACAGCTATTTTGAGATATACTCCTTCACTTGGCAGAGTTCAGTTTAATACCGTTGCGCATTCTGCTTGTGAAATCGAGGGAGAAACCACTACGAAATTACTTGTTCATTTCTTGCACTGTAAATAAAACACACTCATTGTACTTCCTTGTTTCAATTTAACATAATAATTTCAACGTTTTCTGGTTTAGTTGGTACGATAAGGTCACTGACCATTTTCTTAAAAAGTAACGGAGGGCTGAATTTATGTTTAAATAACTTGACTTTTTTTTTGTTTGTTTGTTTTTTTTGTTTATGTAAGCCGACAATGACCTTCCCGTCTCTGAAAGATGAGCAGCCGCCACTGCTGGTGACGTCCACTCATGGCGTCATAGTTCACTTAGAAAAACCAGGTTTTACTTGGTGGTCGTCGAGAACCAAATTTTCAGTTCCCAAACGCTCTGATTTTCGCTGTGGACACATCGGCCGGTTTGAGATTAGGTGTGGCAGGGTTCTTCGTCAGCCTGAAAATGACTTATGTGGAGTTTGCATGTTATCCCCATGTCTGCGAGGGTTGTCTTCGGGTACTGTTTCATCATCCCACCATCCAAAGACATGCACCTAAACAGGTTAACTGGTCAGTCTAAATCGCCCATAGGTGTAAATGTATGAGTGAATTATAGCTCATCTGTTTATGACAGCCTGCTGATGAACTGGTCTTGTGTCCAGGGTGTGTCCAGGATGGCCTCTAGCATCCTTGCAACTCTACCAAGCAGTTTGGAAAATGAATGAATGCAACGTGATATCATGAAATCACGTGAATATACATGCCACTTTTAATTGCTGTGTGATCAGTACGCATTATAAGCTTTCTGTGTGTATGCACTGAGGGTTATGGTTAGGGTTAGTGGTCAAAATTAGGGTTAGGGTTAGCGGTTACAGATATGCAAACCGGAGATCTTGGCGTAAATTGACATGCGATCAAATGGCACTAAATAACATGCAAAAGGACAAAAATACATACATATAGCACGCCAAATGCCATAAGAACTGTAGTGACATACACAGGTGATTACATGAGATCAGTCTCAATGAATGAATGTGTTGATGTGGCTGAGAATGGCCTTTATACCTTTAGTGTGAGGCTCAGGTCACCACAGACATTATAGAATTTGTTAGTATTGTTACAGTAAAGATTTGCAGTTTGGAGATACTGTTAAAAGCCTTGTGTACTTTACTTCTGGTGGGTGTGTGGGCTGTCCCCAACAAAGTCATTTCACGGTGATGTCTAAAAAAACGAGACTGAGAGTTTGTTGAAAGCTAATCAGTGTTCCAGTTGCTTCGTAATAGCTCGCATCTGTTTGAAACAGACTTCAAAACATGAGCCCCTCGTGAAAACTCATCTGCCAGTGTGAGTAAGTGAAGCTTTACAATCACTTCTGGCATAAAGATTATAGGATGTTAGTGGTATATATACAAAGACATGACATGCAGATTGTAACTTAACAATAATCCATCTAAACCTGACAAAAATACAGCGTGTGTGTGTGGTCACTGGACCTTCCCTATTTTGTAGATTCTGTCTGTGGGGATACACTTGCCTCAGTCATGATTTCAGACCAGCTGGCAGGAAATCAAACAGCTCTGATAGCGTCTGTAATTGTTGCTTTAACACTGCTGTAGAGATTAGGGTATTTCAGTGTTGTTTTTGATAAGATTACACTACGTGCTTTATCCCACATCTCTTTTGGCTGAGCTGGTGATTCTGCAAACAGGTTTGATTAAGGATGCTTAAGGTTGATTAAGAAAAAAAAAATCTGTTATGGATTATACACACACAAAAAAGAGCCACATAATTAAAACACTCATGCATAAAATCACGTAGCATGTGTGCATGTTTGTGCATGTGCGCATTTTAGTGATTCAATGCCAAAAGTAAAACATTAAAACCTCAATTTTATAGTTATGTTGTCAGACACTTGTTTGAATTATAAGTACCTTCAATGAAAAACAAATACATCATCATGAGCAATACTATTTATCACATTTATGAGCAACCCATTAGATGAAAATATCTAATAATATCCGTCTCTGAATAGATGTTTCAATCAGCAAATCAATCTGTGTACCTTCCAAAACTACTGTCATGACATCCAAAAGCTATTAAACCCAACCAGCAATTTGGCTGCAGTGCAAAAACTGTTAAATATCACACTTCCTCAAGGAAACCTGTTTATGCCCTCACAGAATAAAACAGTTTCAGCATGACATCTAAGGACAAGCTCCAGGTTTCAGCCAACACATCATAAAACTTTGTGAAGTGACAAACTAAGCACGGGGGTTGCACGTGCTACTTTGTTGAAGGTGTTGAGGAAAATCTCTCAGCAGGTCATTTGCATATTGTCATAGTTATAAATAGACTTTTGGGTGTTTTGCAGCCAGCATGCCCACAAATAGGAACAATAGTTTGAGTAGGTGAATGGCAGCGCATCCAAAACCAATCAGCTAGAATAATTACAGTTATTGTTCTTTCCTTCACACTTGCTCAGTAATGAAGCAACGTGATTGGGCTATGCTAATAAATTCTGGATTCTGTTGAGAAAACATCCTTAGTTTTATTTCACATACATGTATGCACGCAGTATAACAGTGAGGGTTTGTGCATACTTTAACAATGAAAGATGGTTTTAGAGACAGAAAAAAAAAATTCTGTGACTTTAGCGCGTGCATGACAGACAAAGAAAAAAGCATGCCCAAACAAATGGTTATCCTCATTGGTTTTTGCAACTATTACTAAAATATTCACAGATTTCTGCAAAAAAAACAAAAACAAAACAGGGGTTACTATAAGTGTGAGCTCAGGTTATTATATGGGGAAAAAAAAAACAAAGTCAAAATAAACAGCAGCACAAAAAAGGAAATCGACTATTTTTTAAAGATACATGCATTTTTAGAATAATTTAAACATATAAAAGTCTAATTACCCCCCAACCACTCCTGTTGGAGAATCCAGGGAGGTAAGCACTGCCTCATACTGACATGCATCCATCCATCCTTTGTCCCTCCGTAATTAAGCAGGTGGGTGGTAGCAGCTGATTTGGCGGTGGGAGGTTAATGCCTGGACAACAATGACTGACGATGGGCAGTGACCCTTATCATCAAAAAACACCGGCTGCCCTCTCAGACGTCACTGTGACAGCATCCCGCTGTCCTATTTGACACTGGGGTGAAATCATGGGAGTGATCGCTGCAGGTTTTTTTTTTTTTTTTCAATCTGAGTCTAACCTCATTAACACTGAATTTCATGGATTATCGTCTTCTACAATGCCTACCAGAAAAATAAAACCTGTCTCCCTGCAGAAAATAGATGACAGAATGTATGACTGTGATTTTGCCTTTTCGATTCTTAAAGCTAAAAGAAACATCCTACAAAGTCACTAGCGCCAAAGTGTGAGTTAGCAGTCTTTCCTACACCTGACTCACCACACTCCCCGGTGGTGCCCTTGTAGCCATTTACCTCAGCAGTCTCTGGGGAGGATCTCTGGATGGCAATGCCTTGGATTTATACTTGGAACCTGACTATTATTCATCCTCTCTCATTCCATATAGGCAGCCTTTTAAAGGTTAATTGCAGTGGCTAATTGCTCTCCCTCCCTTTTGCTAACAAGGGCGAGCTCCTCGATGATGTCATTGCGCGGACGAACCAAAATACCTCTCCAACTACTTTGGCGATAGCTCCCCACTTCAGAAGGGCACAGCAATGTCTAATCTATATTTGAATAAGGAGCATTTCTCAACTTGAAGAAAGACCATGTAAGCCAACAACAATTTATTTTGGACCAGTTTAATTTAATGGATTATATTAACAAAGGTCTCAAAGACATTTAAAACAGGTAGGACTATAACTCATAATAACAAATGAATCGTCACGTTTTTCATCATCTGTAGCTCTGATAGCACAAACAGTGTCTACTTATTTTAATGAATATGTGTATTATTAAATATTATAAAGGATTATTAGTCAAAGGGAATCTTCAAACAAAAGCACAGCTACAATCAGTCTTATTTTTGACAATTCTGGAAAAAATACAGAATGAGAAGGAATTATTTTTTTGTTTAAGTAGTAAGAAAGTAGGTAAACAAATTAATAATGAGAACTGGAATAACTATAAAATGAATAATGTAAAACTCACAAATATGAAGAATGTCATAAAAAAGTGCTTGTAATTTTATGATTTGATTTGCTTGCTTAGTTTTCAGGTGTAACACCAATACCAATGTGTATTTATTATCTTTACCCCTAGATATGTTACTTGAAACATATGGTTCTCTGAAATGCAGTGATGTACTGATGTTCCACTAAAGGACCACCCATGTTCATATCAATAGTGTGTCATATCATTGTCTATTATTGCTAATTCTTCTCCTCTGAAGTAAACAGGAATCCCAAACAGACTAAAAAAACCTTTTGCCTCTCATACTGCTGCATCTAAAAATGCCATTAAAATAAACACCATTATTTCTTTTTGTCTTTCTCATCTGTCTTCATTCAATCACCACTACATCCTAGTTGTGACATGGGAAGTAGATAAATAGTAGACAGATGGACCACCATCGCAACTTTTTGAACTGCCCATCATTGTTTCTTCTACTGCAGCCTGTCATTAGAAAAATACTGATAACCACTGTTATCTCACCGTCGACGTACAAGTTGGCGGTGGTAGGAGGTACTAAAAGGAAGTGATAGAGGGAGGAAGCAAATGGCTAGCTAAGGACTCTTTCTCTTTCCTGGGAGGTTCCCAAGAACTAGCACTGAACATTTACCAGGCACGTGCAGGTATGACTATGACATGAAGCATAATAATGCCCTAAGATATAAAATTTTCACAGCTCCACGACACCTGGTCTGCAGCTGCTTTAAGGGGAAGTGAGTACGCAGTATCCGTTTATGATGGTCATAAATAAAAATGAATCCTGAAGGGCTTCTCAGTTTGAGGATGATGTTATCCTCTATTACCTCTTACCATCCATTGCTCTGACGTGGACCGTGCCCTCCCCTGTGTCTGACAGCAACATGGCTGAGTGCTTCGAGGTCCATGTTTGATCTCTGCAACCTGCAGGTCAGTGAGTCCATCAACAGCCACGTGCTGAGGGAAGACACGGAATCCTGACGTATTAATGTAAGGACTTGTTAAGTCAGAGTGTTAGCTAAATGCTAAGACGTGATTGGATGAAATCCACCATGAGGACAGTTGGTCTGTTTCAAATGCAGTAGGTCAGCAGAAAGTCTTATACAGGTCTGAACAAAAATATGATGCATTCAAAGCTCTGCTCCAAATACAGTACATCCAATGGGTACTTCAAACTGGATACATTGATTAAAGGTGCAATGTGTAAAATTCAGAGGCATTTGTTAGATAATAGAATTTAATACACATAATGGTTTTTTATGGTATAATCACACAAAATATCAGAGTTGTTGTGTTTTCATCATCTTATATATCAATGAAGGAAGAAGGTTGCCTCCACCATGTTGGTATCACCACGTAGCTCAAAGCACACTTTTTTTTGTGTGCAATTTATACCAGATGGTATCTAGTCTTGGGATGAATTACAACTCCCTGTTGTATATAAGAGGTTTTATCCCCTTAACCAAGGTTCTACCAAGGGAGTTCAGATTTTGCAGCCACTGTAGGTGAGGACTCAGCTTTCACACACTTAAAGGGTCCATGTGGTGAATTTTCATTTCAAAAGATCACTTCCAAGTATTACTTAAAGTACCCGCGTGTACTAAGTCAGTCAGGCATGGTCAGCAACATGTTGCCTCCTTCATGGCTATTCCAGCATGTTGTTTTCTCTGATTACCTGGGCTGTGATGGACTGGTCACTGACCCCCTGCAGCAGACTAAGCTAAGAGGACACATTATCAGTCAGTGCTGGGTTGCGCCTCTAAGGACAATGGCAAATCTGTGCAAATCTTACGGCTGCACAAACAACAAGCACAAACACATGCTTTCCACTCAATCATGCTCACTGACTGCTACTTGTTTACTTGCACTTGATCACCCGGAATCAATGCTGGTACGTCACTTCTGGCTAGCAATGGCTGTTCCCCATAGGTTCTGCCTCTGCGTGTAAATCACATAATAAACAGATCCAATGTGGTGCATTTAAGGCGACTTTTTACTGAATTTGCACCTCTTTTGCTTATAACAATACACAAAGCACAATGAATGTCATAAGCACGACCAGCACAGGTACACTTAAACCTTTAAATCCTCCTAAACTCTCCTGTTCCTGAATAGTACATCTCACTTTCATACCTTAAACTTGCACGCTATAACTGATCTCAGTGTGCAGTTTGTCACTAAGTCAATCACTGAAACATGTTCTAATTTAGTGTACAGGGTGTATACTGGAAATAAACATCACAGAACATGGTGAGGTGTTCAGTGGCATTTGGTAATTGGAATGGCGAGTGTCTGCTTTGCGCAGGCTAAACATGTCTTAGAGATTGGACAGAGTACTGCATTGTTGATGTATGAATGTAAAAGTTTAAACAGCTGCATGAGTTGCGTAGACAGTTACTGTTCAATGTCTTTATGGAAGGTTTTGTTGTCCAGAACAAAATTTGAGGTTGACGTCTTAAAACCAGTGGGTATATACAACGTGGCATACTAATACCCCTGTAGATGACTGTCATGGGCTAAGCTGTGCGTCACAGAAATGGGTTCTTGAAATCAAAGTGCCTGTTTCTTGTAACTGGCAGATTTAAAGTACACCTTGTCTTGACTTTAGATATTTTCACCTCAATACAAAATAAATGTAAGGACTCTGATCATAACAAAGTCTGCATGAAGCACACCAAGTTCAAAAATGGATTATTTACAATCTTAAATTTGTGGCAAATCTGGTTTCTGTCACAACTGTGGTAGACTGTGAAGGGTATTGTGTTGAGACTGCACTGTAACTGTTTTGCAAGGTATACTCCCGTAAAACTGTTATTTCACAATTCATCCTTTATATATATATTATTAGGGATGTAAACAACTATCAATTAATTATCAATAAGAATTTGCTCAATTAAATTATTGTCGGTTAATTGCCCTTTTCCACTGTTGGATTTGTGGTGTCAACAGTAGGGGCCGCCACTGCCCAAACTAGGCTTCATTGCTGAAGTTGAATATCGCCAACGCTGGGATAGATCTCCGCTGAAATCTTGCTCCATCATGTCAGGTAGTGATGCAAAGTCAGAAATGCCCATTTCTTCTAAACTGCCCCTTTTCAGATCATTTATTTTATTGAATTTCTCTGCCGCATTTATTTAGTTCTACTACACAAATGTCATTGCCTGTACTGTATCCAATGGTACAATAAATCAGTCATTAAGGAATATGACATGCTTTTTTCATGACGTATATAAAAAATATATAAGCTATGCTTCTTCTCACTCCTTTCCGAATATGACTTTTTTTCTTTTTTTTTTTTTGTGTGTATCATTATTTTATGCTTCCTTGAGTTTTCATTTCTATATTATGTTGTGCAAAGAAGTCACTTAGTAGCAATCAGGAAGCTTATATCATTTCCATATTCGAAATAAATCAATAAAAATAATATATGTATTTAGCTTTCATTCTTATAGACCCTATTAAAAGAGAAATTCAGGTTCTCAGGTAAGTCGCCGCATATCAATTAATCATTAATCGATCAATAAGGTCAACTAACTAATGATTAATGGATTAATCAGTAATTTTCATCACTAATTATAATGGTGATCCAGTATGCTAACAAAATGAAGCAGATCTTAGCTAATTTTAAACTAAAGGGAAAGATTGCAGTATCATGAAAGATGATTTCTTTGATAAATGTGTGTGATCTTGTCACTGTAATACTACAGATCAGTCTTTCTTGACCTGAGCAACTTCATACAAATCATACAGGCAAAATAGACAAAATCTGCCACATTAAATGTACCTAACAAGATCTCTACTATAGACAAAACAAAAAGAACATTCACAGCCGCAAATGACACACGCAATCAAGACATCTATTAAACGTGACAGTGGCGATATTATTGTACAAGCAGTCTCCATGTTTTACCAGCGGACCCTCCCAGTAAAACCAACATGATCAAACAGCAGAAAGGGGTCATGTGGACATGTTCCAAAACATTGTTACGCACTGGCCTGCCGCTGTTTCAAAGCTCTCCGAGATTAGATTGGGCAGGTAACTCCATGGAAACATATGATTAGGTCTGGGCCTGTGAGGTTAGGAAAAGGTAACGTTGCAACTGAAAACCTGATGTGACCAAAAGTTAAGACCTGTGAGGTTTTTTCCCAGGGACTGCTCTGAGGGAACAGGATGGGAATGGCAGAGATGGCCTATTATTGCTATAAATCCCCCAAAACACAGCGTAGGAAATGATTTATGTGCATAAATCTGCCTAGTGGGGAAAAGACGGTGGCTCACATTACTGTTTCTGTGTTTGTGCATCTGGGGTTCACGGGTGGTGCGTAACAGATCCCAGTGTACACACCTAAGGTTCTGCGTGGGTTGGCAGAGACATCTCTCAAATCATCAGATCATTTGTCCTGCATATACAGTGATTAGTGAAACTGCCTTAGTTTGGAGAAAAAGACACATTTTTTAATGCAACACTTCATGTCAGTTCAGATATAATATGATACAGATGACAAGTGTTTAACAAATGAATGGATTTGACACGGCCTCAGAATTATTATGCAATACCATAGCAAATCTGACTAAAGGAATGTTTTTGAGGCTATGCAGATTAATCGAACAGTTAAATGTAAGCAATTGCTCTAAAATAATTAGTCCATGAAAACAAGACTGACAGATAAACTGAAGTAAAGTTTTCAGTGGCTGGTTACACACACTCCTTTCATCATTGCTGCTTTTCCGTTCACTTACCTCAGTGAAGAGGAAGTCTTCTTAAGTGCACGGCTGAAACATAACCCTTATGTTTATGCCAATAAATTGAAAAATCTTCAGAGAAGCTAATTTACATGGAAGGGGAAAAGGAGTTGCTTTGCATCACGTGACTTTCAATCCAAGCCTGTGATGTTAAATCTAAAAGGAGTCTCCTCTGATGCCGTTATCTGTAATCCATATCTTTTTCATGATCTTTCACAGTTTTCTCTTTGACGGTGCTTTCACTTTACTATACAGCACTTCAGAACACATAACTGTCAGTTGCTAAAGCTATCACTCTTAGATCTTGCACTGCAGCTGCGTGATTGTTAAGTGATTCTCATTTTACCACATTTTCCTCATCTACCTGCGAACGGCATAGGATGTTTCTGAAGTGGAGTAATATAAGGGCAGCCTAACTGTGGTGTAGGATCAGTAGATGTGGCCCAAATACCAGTTAAGATGAGGGCACAGCCTGTCCTATGGGAGAAATGACCAGGGCAATGTCATGACTAGATTAAGATATGAGTGCTTCTACGAAACTGGGTTCATTTTGGTACCTGGCACTTTGCCAACTTTTTTAGACCTAATTATAAAAGAGAAATTTAGACATATTTCTTGCCAGGATGTACCCAATGATGACCTCAGATAAACGCAAAAAAAAATTATACTCTTGCCATCCCAAAATTATTTAATTTTTAATAAAATATTGGGGCCAAAAGAGGACTAAAATTGGGACATCAGAGCTACCTAGGTGTCAGTGCATTTGATCTGGAAAACATGGCTTGACATGGTCTTATATACCGCTATAAATGAAGACACTGTGTTAAATTAGTCGATCCTAGTGGGTTTTTTAATCGACACATCTGGGTTCTTCATGAAGTCTCAGTCTCATTCCAGGTTTCGTGTGTAACCCATCATGTCCACTCGCATTACATGCAGAACCTGCCCATTTAAACACAAATAAATCGCAAGTGATTTTGCAACAGCGATCATTTTTGTGAAACACTCTGCCTTGCATAATTAGTTCAATTCCCAAAACGTACCTGTGAGAGAATAAAAACATATTTGAAAAAATAGTAGCACATAATTTTTGTGTCCTTTTTTACCATGTTACATGCAGATTTTTGTATAAAGATAATATAAAAAATAATTTAAAAATGTGTTTTATCTGAAAAATTGTTTCTCTTTTATCTCAGTAATTATTTATTTTTAAAATAGACCCAAAGTGCTTCCAAACTTGCTTCATAATATTACTCTACATCTTGTTTAAATTTTTGGCCCCTCTGTCCTGTTTTGAGGTAACAGTTTCATAGACGCACCCACATGCATTCACTTTCCCAGCCCTGGCAATAAGCATGACTATGCCAGAAAATAGAAATACAATGCGCTTGTAACACACAAAAAATGATAATATTTCTCCCTCTTACCAAATAATAAATCTAATCAACATAACAATGTCTCCACAAGCAGAATCTGCTGAAGCTGTGACATCATTTATTGTTTCCAGATTGACTTCTGTTCATTCCTCTGTATTCAATCTACTGCAGTACTGTGTTCCTGAGTCCATAAAAAAACATCAAATTGTCATTCTACCAATTTACATGTGATGATAAAGAGCAGGGGAAGTTGATGAATGAAGCTGATAGTAAAGATAACATTATCATGTTAACCAACTAAACCACTGCATCTGCCAAGGGATATATTTACGGATTACCCTAAAACAGAATAAGCTTATATGAGCTTTTCTGTGTCAACCCTTTATCTGTGCTGTCCATTGTATTTGAGTTAAATGAATTAATTTAGCCCCAAATGATACGTCATTACAGAAATAACTAAGAATAAACTAGTGTACAGGCTCTGCCGATGTTTACTGTTTGGACATGGAAATGAGTTTTGCAGCTACATGACATCAGACTTAACAACTGGGTAGAGTGCACTGTTACATTTACACCAATCAGCCATAACATTATGACCACTGACTGGTGAAGTAGTCATAATAATTTTGTTACAACGGCACTTTTGTAAGACATATTAGGCAGTAAGTGAGTATTTAGACCTCAAAGTTGATGTGTTGGAAGAAGAAAACAGGCAAAGTGCAAGGATGTGACTGACTTGGACAAGGGCTAAATTATGACATAATGACTGGGTCAGAACATCTCCAAAACTTTAGGTCTTTTTAGGGTGTTCCCAGTCATCAGTAACCAAAACGAAAAGTGGTGTAAGGAAAGACAATCTGATCCCAGCCCATAAAGCATCTGTGGGAACATGGCATTATTTCCATCTGCTTAACATCATGGAAGCAACAAGATATTTGCACCTTTAAGTCCTATAAGTTACAATGTAGGTCTTCTGGGCATCAGATACAGTTGCGGAAAAAATTATTAGACCATCTCTTATTTTCTTCAATTTCTTGTTCATTTTAATGCCTGGTACAACTAAAGGTACATTTGTTTGGACAAATATAATGATAACAACAAAAATAGCTCATAAGAGTTCAATTTCAGAACTGATATCTAGTCATTTTACATGTTTTCTTGATAATGACCAAAATTATTTAGGTTCCTGCATCAATAACTATGGCATTGTACTGCCAAAAACAGTGCTTTTAGGCATTTCGTGTTTTCTTTTCTGTCTGTTTTAGTCACATGATACACACAAGAGTTAGAACTTGATTGCATAACCATTGTTTTGATGACTTTTGATGGTCTAATAATTTTTTCCATGATTATATGTTTGAGATCTAAGGGTTATTCCTTCAATCACTTACATTCCTATTTCATCTGTCAATGGTCATAAAGATATGCCTCATCTGTGTATATTATACTGACAGTAAGAAGTAATATAACGTTTGCTTTCATAAAAACGTACATTTAGATGCTGTTACTTTGCAATGTGTCACCATAGTCAGATATGTTCCTCTCTCTCTGCTGCAGCCTCTTTTTTCTATATATATATATATATAACAATTTTCTTTAGCACCTTCTGAGAAAATATAATTGCGTTTATGTAGCTAATTACTTTGATGTCATAGTAATATTTCGTATATTTGAATTATTATCACTATTAGTAGCATCCATTATTATAGATACAATGTCTTTTAATGTCTTAAAGTACATATTTAAAACACAATATTATGAATTTGCGAAAACTAGTGTCATAAAACAGCAGATCATCATTAGTATCAGGACCTATTGTTAATCCTCATGTTTTCCCTCTCAGTGTAACTCAATATGATGATTAATCTGAAGTCAGTCACTGTAATTTAGTGATGAATAGAGTCAGTTGAGATCCTCAGGCAGCTTTGATGGTGGAAGAAAGCTTCTTCATGGGTTGCCACAGCTATGTGACACCATTTTACTATCCTTTTCTCTTTTGAGCTCTTGTTGCTTTCCATGTCCTCCCCCAAACTGAAGACTTCCCAACTGCTCTGTACATTTATGTGCCACTTTTCCTTGTTGAAGCACAGGAGGGAAAAACAGTGCACAATGGGCTGTGATCAAATGGAAATGTGTCATTCACAATAAATCATTCATAGCAGGCTACCATAATGAGGAAAACAATGAAAACAAATAGCATGGATATCATAATTGGGCACTATTTTTCATGTCTTCCCTCTTATACCTTTACAATATTTACCCATTTATTGGATTCTTTGTTTAAATGTGATTTATTTTTACATTTTTTTGTCAATAGAAATGTTTGAAACCTATATCATGCTTCTAATTGTTCTTCAGTGTATATCAGAAACATGTAGAAAATTATTTTTAACCCATAAAGACCCAGTGCTATTTTTATATCAGTTCCCAAATGAATTTTTCTCTTTATGCAACCTTTTATTTATCATTTATCTATCATCATTTATCATTTATCTATCTTCATTTATTATAATTTTATCCTCCATATTTTGTATTTTCCCATATTTAGTTTACTGATCATTTAGATGTTCGTAAAGGCTCTTATAAAAATTGAGGGTTATTATATCAGAAACAGAAAAAACTGAAGAAAAAAGGACTTTTTCAGTAAATATATCAATATTTGAACAGAAGGCAATTGTTTCCATCCATTGTCTTTTATCAAACTCCATGGGTTTTACTGGTGAATCAATATTGTTGAAGATGCTGGTGTTTCCACGTTCACTACAGAGCCTCTGAACGACCAAATGGGTCATATCTGATGACCATGAAAAGATGACAAATTGTATTTTACACCAATTATTTACATGTATTGATAGGATTTGGGGGTCAACAAGTATTAAACATTTTAGATCAGTAGATGGTGTGGGTCACCAGTGGATGTTTGGACCTTTATGGGTTAAAATATTAGCTAGCAAATTTTGTAAAAAGACAAAAACAAAACAACAACAAACATACAAACAAACAATTAAACATTCCCAAAACTTTTGACCATGGCTGTATATTTGCCAATTTTTTCCAACATTCTTTTTATTGAAGTCAAGGTAAACCAAAGTGGCAGTCAGACAAGAAAAAACAATGCTTTTAGATTTTCCACACAACAAAAAACACAATACCCACCCCATCCCTCCCCCCACCCTACAAAGTCCCGGGCAATGCATCCCCATCTAAGATTAAATAAATAAATAAACAAAACAAAACAAAACAAAAAATATATATATAAAGGTAATAATATTAGTAGGTATGACGCTCGTCAGGTATAAATAATTAAACAAAAAGAAGACAAAAGTGGAGTTGGTGTACAAGGCAGATTTGAGAGCAAATGGGGCTGTATTGTGTTGGACTGCGCAATGTCATATGTTGTCTCTCAATCTATCTTAAAACTCATGAATTTATGAGTTATCACGGAGAGTTTTTAGTGTATTAACCCTTTCATGCATAGGTCACTACAGTGGACAGTTATTCTCCAGCTGTTCTCTTGTATATTCATGGGTTTTGTTGTTTTAGTTCCATATCAGCCAACACAGTGGACACTTATGCATAATCCCATACACTGACATTTATACCATTACTGTAACTGTGCTGTTCTTGATAAACCTGACCTGCAGTGACATGTTTGAGTGTAAATCAATTGTTATTTGTTAGATAAAAAGTTTTTTTTTTTTTGCATATTATCTCCATGAAGTGAGTAATTACTAGCATTAGAATATCTTAAAATGTAAGAAGACATCATATTTGCGGCATTAAAAATGTTTTTATTTCATTGTTTTCAAATCACTTTCTGATATTTGGTTTTAAACACGTTTCTTTACTTCAAAAATTAAATGCATGGATATTTTTGTAACTCCATAGAAAAAAAAACTCAATCACATTGTTTTTTTCATGGCTAAGGAGGAATAAAAACACTCAAAAAATACATCTTGACTCAGGTTATCACAATTCATGCATGAAAAGGTTAATAAAGGACATTACTGGGTTCCAGGTGCAGTAAAAGAGGTTTTTGGACCCCCTGAGTGTGTATTTAACTTTTTCAAGACTTAAATGGAGCATGAGGTCACTCATCCATAAGGAGTATTTGCCAATTTAAAAGAAATGAGTCTGCAACCAAATGTTGACTTCCTATCAGACATATACTTGGTGTCAGAGATGTTGAGTTACTGTGAATCTTTACACCATAATGTTACCCCAAAGTAAATAATTCAGGGTTTAAACCTGTTAAACTGCTCACTTCTTCAGCAAATCACTCATTTGTAGGCTTAGCTCATCCCTGGTGTAATCTTTAAAACAAATGCATCAGTCACTATAAAAGATTGAATGTGGAGCGTATTATTATCCAACCTTGCAGTAATAATTACTCTCAGTTTCCTCCCTTGAGATAATTGCAGGACAGATATACAAATAGTACACAAAAACCCAGTCTCACTGTTGCTAACCAGCATCCACAAAAGAGGGGAAAAAAAGTATTCTACGGCTAAACCCAACGTACCCCCTCTGTTTGTGTCACCTAGCCAACCACTGATTGTATATCCTGTCATTGTGGTATCAAGTACAGTGATCATTGGTGGGGTCATTTCAACACATCCCACACTGGAAATATTCAGATACTATTTACAATACAAAACATTTTCTGTTTAGCAAACTTGAATGAGCTCACAGAGAAGTGATGGAAGGAGTGAAAGTAAATAACTGCCTGAATAGAAAATAGTGACTCATTCCTGCAGTGTCGTCTCACAGCATAACGCTCATTTATTGGTACAAACAGATCCAGTGACTTAATCTGTTTATAAGGACAGTGCGGTCAAGAATACACATGACGTGGCAAATCTGGGACAATGTCTGGAATGTGTTTACTTGGCAAAGTTGAATAGTCAGGTTCTTCTGTAATAATAATATTAGGAGTAATGCATCAAGTCTTTTGTGCAATCTTTATTTACTATCCACAGAAGGCTGATGTGCTCGTAATGTCAAATAAAACTCTATTAAAGTTTGAGTTTTATTGGAAACAAAGGTTTATTAGAGTTTAAAATGTTTAAAGGTTATTTTGTGTTTGGCATGAAGGATTCTGTGTTCTGAAATGTCCTGGGGTTCTGCCAAAGACGCCAATGTGTTCAACTGTAGAGATATGAATGGAATACATTTACACCCACGGTATGACAGATTTGTATGTTTCCCATGGTGAAGAAAATTAACACAACAGAGCGTTAGACCAAAGCACTGGAAAGTGACAGAGTGGAATGAGAACCAATAACAAATAAAAAAGTGACAAAAAGGTCAGTGATCATTGATAATATTGATGATACCGTAAAACAGATGTGTGTAAAAAATGATTGTTACTTAATTCAGTGAGTGATATAGTCTGTGGATACATAGTGTTGATTTATTGGTTGTTCTGGTAGTCCTAAGTGTGTCCTGGTACCCATCTTCCCCCTGCTGTTGAGAGTTTAGAATATCAATACTACACAGAACCCCAGTAAAGGCTCAGTGTATGATATTCAGCACCAACACTCACTTACAGTGGACCCTGTTGAGCCGCATTATGTAATAAATTCCCATTATGTAATAAAAGTTCAAAATGTAATAAGAATGTCACGTCATCTTGTAATAAAGCCGCATTATGTAATAAACTGACGCATTTTGTAATAAACTGCGTCAACGCATTATGTAGTAAATTTTTTCACATTATGTAGTAAGTGATTACAATTTGAGAAATTTATTACAAAATGCACTTGACACATTTTTATATATTTTTTTAATTTAATAACATGGTTCATTATGTAATAACAATCCAAATTAATATAATTTCAGAGCAATTTAGAAGAAATTAGTCACAGGAGCTACAGGTAATGGAATCAGAACTTTAACCACACAGTTTAACGATGAAAATAGAAATGTGTCAAGTGCATTTTGTAATAAATTTCTCAAATTGTAATAACTTACTACATAATGCGGAAAAATTTACTACATAATGCACCGAGGTAGTTTATTACAAAATGCATCAAGTTATTACATAATGTGGCTTTATTACAAGATGACGTGACATTCTTATTACATTTTGAACTTTTATTACATAATGGGAATTTATAATGCGGCTCAACAGACCCTCAAATAAAATGTAAAATAAAACAATAAAAATGCAACATTTGTCATATTTGTATTTTTATATTCAAACAAAATTAGTATTGTATTCTATTTCTGTTCCTCCTAAATACTCCTACATCACAAACATGAAGCTCATTTGGTACTAAGGAGCCCAAAGTGCGATAAGAAACATCAGTACACCGACAGCAGCCAGAATCACTGAACCTGTTTACATGACCATAAAAGTCTGATAACTGGGAGTAATGGGATAATTGTAATAATCAGATCTAATGCATTTACACGCACTTATGAAATGCGATAATCAATTAAACCCTGGTTCAGAAGCTCCAGTCCATTATTGGATTTCTTTCAGAGTACATATGTCTATAGTGATGGTAGACTCAAACTTCCTGTTATTGTCCTCTGCTTACATCTGGTTACTTCACATCCGTTCTGTACTATTTTTAATTGTGTTTACACTTGCGCAGATGTAAAAGAACAAAATAAATCAGATTAACCTGTATATATGCAAGAAGACATCGGAGTTTTGGGGACAAATCCAGGTGCGTTAATTCTATTTCTCATAATCAGATTACTGCTGTTATCTGATAAAACAGATACGATTATACTGTTTACATAATCACTTAAATAATCTGATAATTCCAGATTTTGGATAAGGATTGGAGTATTGGTGTGCATGTAAACAGATTCACTGATACAAGGCAGGATGGACCCAAACTTTCATGCTGTTTATGCCAAATTCTGACCCCACCATCAGTAATGTCACAGAAATTGAACCCCTGTGAAAGGCAGCCTCAGTTTTTCTGTTTATAACGGACAAGAATGGTATGCTTTGTGGTGTTTGGTTGCTGTAGCTTGTCTCCTCCTAGGTTCAACATGCACTTGGTCTACATCATTTGAGTTATTGTTGCCTCTATATCAGTTCAAACCAGTCTGGCCGTGCTGCTCTGACCTCTGTCATCAACAAGGCACTTTCACTCAAAAAACTGCTGCTCACTGGATGCTTTCTCTTTTCTCTGAGAGTTCTCTGTAAACCTCAGATATGGTTGTGCGTGAAAATCTCAGTAGATCAGCAGCTTCTGAAATTTTCAGACCTAGCCACCTGGCACCAACAATCACATGCAAAGTCGTTCAGCCCGGGGCTTTTAGATTCCAGGTGGAATCATTTCAGTATAAAACAAAACAATGGACTAGCTCACTGCAGAAGTTTCACTCACATAAAACCAATTTCTGATCAGAAAGCAGCAAAGTTAAGGCAAAATGGATAATCATTGCGTCACAACGCTACATTTATTTGGGTCTTCTTTGGCTCGTCCAGTGAGTTTCAGTGGTAGAGAAATACTACTTGTACTGTTGGATCTGCTTAGTGTTAGCTTAGCAGTACATGTTGTTACGTCGAACAGTGGTGGAGGTTATGTTTTCATCAGGGTTTGTTTGTCTGTCTGTCTGTCTGTTAGCAAGATAACTCAAAAAGTTATGGGCGGATTTTGATGACATTTTCCAGAAATGTTGATACTGGCACAAAGAACAAATGATGAAATTTTGGTGGTGATCGGTGAGTGTGTGTGTGTGTGTGTGTATGTGTGTGTGTGTGTGTGGGGGGGGGGGGGGGCTGATCTGCCTTGGCAGAGGTCTGCGCTCTCTGAGTGCTTTTCTAGTTTGGAAATTGTGTGATGATATTTAATTACTCAAAAAACACCTAAAACCACTTAAAAATCACCCAAAAATTACCCAAAAACCATATAAAAATTACTCTAAAAACACCTAAAATTCACCCAAAAATTACCCTAAAACCACCTAAAAATTACTAAAAAAAAACGTAAAAACCACCTAAAAATCACCCCAAAACCACCTAAAAATTACTCAAAAAACACCTAAAAATCACCCAAAAATTACCCAAAAACCACCTAAAAATCATCCCAAAACCACCTAAAAATTACTCAAAAAAACACCTAAAATCACCTAAAAACCACCAAAAAAAACCCACCCAAAAATTACTCAAAAAACACCTAAAAACCACCCAAAAATGCACTTAACATTATGCCTATAAATAATGATAACTTTAAATTTTAGTGCAAAAAAAATACCATTAAATTATGAAAATATTGACATTTCCAAACTATCCTGTAGCAATAAAATGTGAATAACCTGAACAAATATGAACAACCTGAAATGTCTAAAGAAAATTCAGCCCAATTTGAACTCTTTTCTGCCTGTTCCTCAGTGTTTAGCGCCTTTGTAGATCTGATCCATAATGCACATGGACAAATGTGAAGTGATGGCACAATATTGTTAAAATTGCACTGATTTTTCTGAAGAAATTTCAGTTTTTTCAGGTTATTCACAGCTTTTTTTTTGGGGGGGGGTAGTTAATAAAAGTAAGTATTTTCATAATTTAATGTTTTTTTTTGCACTAAAACACAGACATAATGTTGCAGTTGTCATTATTTATAGGTTATTCTGTTATTATTTTACTGGTTCGGTCCACCGCAGATCAAATCAGACTGAATGTGGAACCTGAAAGAAAATGAGTTTGAGAGCTCTGAGTTAAAGTGAGTTGAACATCCACAAACTATTGTTTAAAAAATGAGAATAACATGAACAAACTGAAAATGTATTAATATAAATCAGTTTAATTTTACTAATATTAACCCTAGTAATTGAATTCAGAATATGAAGCTCTATGTGTAAAAATTCAACAATTCAAAAAAAAAAAAAAAAAAAAAAAATCAACTATAAAAAAATTAAAATAACGAAATACAACTATTAAAAAAAAATGTTCTGTTATCTGACATTTGTTGAGCTTGTAGCTGATGTTCTTCTGGTTATGTGGATATAGACCATTTTGATGTTGGTAAACAGTGATGATGTATACTGTGGGCGGGGCCTAACTGGTGGCAGAAAGTGACAGCTGCAGTATCAAAAGTACGTGGAAGCCAGTGTCAGCAATGTGAAAATCAGGAGAGAAACACAATAATGGAAGATACAGAGACCTTCTCAGATTAATTTAATGGTCAGTCAATGAAAAACAAGGTGTCTTCCAAAGATAAGTTGACCATTAGCAGCGGGGTGAGGTTTCCTGATCCATACTCACTGTGGGCTCAGTGGGTCACGGAGCAAACCAAATGGCCCAAACTACTGTGGCTGGACATGTTGTTGAAAAACCCAATGTTTACACAAATAAAAAACTCAAGGCATACAAATCCCTCGATGCCTGTAACTTTGTACTTTGCAGTCATGTCCAGGATATTGAATACCGAGATTTGTCTGATGGTTTTTGTGTGTTGAGGACCGACGTGGTCCCTAGTCAGTGACAAAGGGCATCTTCAACGATGGTATTCAGTAAAAGTGAAGGCTGCTTTTTTTAGCATTTCTATTCTGACAACCTACAGCACAACAAGACATTTTTCCTCCTCTTTTCTCTCTATGCTCTCTGATCTCTCAATTTACCTCCGCTGATATACACAAGTGCAAAACTGCAGTAGACCGTGACATCAACTCTGAAGTGGTCTTCATACCATCTATATATTGCTGTAAGCATCATGTAGCATTACCATGGCAACAGAGGCTATCTCCTGTCTATCAGTTCTGATGCTGAAGCTCTGACCATGTCTACATGTCTAAATGCATGGAGTTGCCGTACGATTGTCCTATTAGATATTTGCATTACCAAGCAATTGAAGAG
The DNA here is from genome assembly GCF_902148855.1 of Sphaeramia orbicularis. NCBI lineage: Eukaryota > Metazoa > Chordata > Actinopteri > Kurtiformes > Apogonidae > Sphaeramia > Sphaeramia orbicularis. The sequence goes on from NC_043960.1 coordinate 21,971,025, forward strand.
CTGTACTTAATAAAGTGGCCAGCGAGTGTATGTTGGTTTTAATTCATCCTTAAATTTCTGTATTACTTATCTTTTATGGATTCAAGGTTGATAAGATGGACCTCAGTAAATACCAAGGTTTTAGAGACTCATAAGGACAAAAAAACAAATTGGGTTTTCATTTAGAGTTGAGATGATTAACAAATATTTGTAATTTGGCTGCTTTGTTTAACCCTTTCATGCATACTGGTCACTACAGTGGACAGCTATTCGACAGCTTTTCTCTTCTATATTCATGGATTTTGTTGTTTTTGTTGTTGTTGTTTTTTTTTTTTTTTTACCACACATATCATATATTTAAGTTTTAAGACACTACATATCTTTTCTGACATGAATTGGTAACATTATGTAGATCTCTTCTGAGCATAAACCCCCAGAATCACAAGCCCTCCCCATAGTTTTCACACAATTTATCAGTAAATACATGTTTCTGTGCGTCAAAAATTAAATGTGTGGTGTCCAGCTGAGTGGACAATTTTGCAACTTCATGAAAAATAGGTCCATAAGATTGTTTTTTTCCATTATTATTATTTTTTTTTTATGTATTTTTAAAATTTGTTAAATTATTTTTTATTTTATTTATTTTTTAAAATTTATTTTTCAGAAGAAAATTTTCAACCGCATTGTTTTTTTCATGCCTGAAGAAAAATAAAAACACTCAGGAAAAAATTTTGATTAAGGTTTTCATAATTTGTGCGTGAAAGGGTTAACATATTTTCCTGTGTCTGATATAGATGATTTTAAAACTTATACAAAGGTGAAAAAAGGGCATCGGTTCTTGGCTTCATCGGGTCAAAGTCTTTGAAATTGTCCCAGGAGTTGTCAGCTTACATATTTAGTCTAAAAATGCAGACGTAAAATGATACAGCCCCTGAATTAGGACACAGCAGTATTGGTTTTGACTTGATGCTCATGTGATATAACACCTGTGCAGCATGTTGAAAATGATGCTAGCTGTGTGTTGGTTGTAATTATTTGATAGTCGCTCTTGATGACACTGAACATCATTTGTGTGAAGATGAATAGATAAATCCACTGCCCTTTTCACATCAGAATATATCTTAAATCAACTTTTTATTATTTAAGAGGACAAAATAGGTCAGAATAAAAAAAAAAAAAAAAAAATCTGTCTCAGATATTTAAACTTACATATGATCTGAGAAACAATGAAAAACCCTCCCTTTCCTGGCTAGAAAGCACTTTGTGTCAGCAAGATGGACTTAGACTTCAAAGTTTCCCAAGTGTGAGAGGAAGAAAAGAGGAAATGAAGAGGTTTTTCAGGGCTGCTCTCTCTTGTCTCACATTACATAGAAGAGGGCTGCAATATAGTTCTTTCTGCATTTAATGATAACTGTCTCATGTCAGTGTGCTGTCTTTATCAAAGGGTATATCCTATTAAAACCTTTGCCATTTCACAGGATGATAAGTTTATGTTTTCATATACTCTATAAGATACTCAGCATTAATCAAAAGTGTGTATTATTATCTTATATTATTAAGAAGGTCCTGGGTTCAAGTCCATCGCTGACATGTCTGCATGGGTTCACTTTGGCTTCCTCCCACCGTCCATAGACATGCACTAAGTCAGAGATGTCAAACTTATTTTAGTTCAGGGGCCACATACAGACCAATGTGGTCTCAAGTGAGCTGGACCAGTAAAATAATAACATAATAACCTATAAATAATGACACCTTCAAATTTTTCTCTTTATTTTATGTCATGAAAATGTTCACTGTCCTTTAAAAAATGTGAATAACTGAACATCCTGAAATTTCTCAAGCAACAAATATTTATTTATTTATTTATTTACCTTTATTTAACAGGGAAAACCTCATTGAGATTAAAAATCTCTTTTTCAAGAGTTTCCTGACGGGCCAAGATGGGCAGCAGTACATTAAATAGTTAAAATAAGTGCAATTTTTCACAATATTATGTCTCAGCTTCTCATTTAAACTTAGAGTGGATCTACAAAACATATAGTAACAGCCAGATTATTGTTCAAATTACTTCTATTATTACTTCTCTTAACAGTTTGTTCATATTTGTTCAGGTTATTCACATAGGTTTTGATTTGACACTAAAACAAAAAAAAAAATTTGGAGTTCTGACTATTTATAAGTTATTATGATAGTATTTTACTGGTCCGACCCACTTGAGATGGACTTGGTCTGTATGTGGCCCTGAACTAAAATTAATTTGACATCCTTGACTGTTAATGTGTTCAGTGTAAATTGTCGTCAGGCCTGATTGGGACCCTTGGAGGGCCAGTTTCGGCCCGCAGAACGTATGTTTGACACCTGTGCACTAGGGTAATATGTTAATTGGTCTAAATTTCCGGTAGGTGTGAATGTGAGAGTGAGTGATAGCTCATCTGTATATGTTTGCCCTGTGAAGAACTGGGGACATAGACTCTGGCAACCCCTCAGAAAATGGGTGAATGGATTGTATCAGTTACTTCTTTTGGTGTTCTAAACCAAGAACTCTTACCCAAGCTAAGATGATGTTAATGTGCTAATTGCTCTGGCTGCTGGGGCTTTACAGTCTTAATGATATAATCTGTGTTTTATGCACAAAGAGCGGGGGCTATGTAGGTTTGCTGGCACCAAGCAGCCAATTTTTACACATTTATTCGCCCTATTTGCAACCTAATTCAGTCTTTCCGTTAGTCAGCTGCACACTCACCTAATCCCCTTATAAAAGTTATTTTAATTTTATCTTTTTAGTCCAAGGTCTGATGGACTATTGGTATCAGTTGTTGTCCGTCTGTCCGTAAACAATTTTTCAAGAAAATTCTTCTCCAAAACCGTCAGTCAGAATCAATTGAAATTCATAGCAGAGGTTCCTTAGGGTAAGGTCTGCCAAGTTTGTACAAAGAATTGAGAAATATCAATTTTTAAAAAAAATTTATATGAATTTTTGACATTTTAAAAATCCCCAGTGGTTTATAATGGGACAAATTTCAAAGTGCTATAACTTGAAAACTGTTGAAAATATTGATATGATTACTACTGGCAATAGATAGGAAGTCACATCTGGACTTTCATTTGGTGCCATGACCTTTGACCTTGAGTGACCTTGAAGGGTCAAACCCAAGGTCATCTGTGTCCACACTTCTACAAACTTCTTCTCCAAAACTGTCAGCCAGAATCAATTGAGATTCATAGCAGAGGTTCCTTGAGGCAAGGTTTACCAAGTTTGTTCAAAGAATTGAGAAATATTAATTTTAGAATTTTTGACGACTTTTTGAAATGTTTAAAATCCCCTTTGGTTTATAATGGGAAACATTTCAAACTGCAACAACTTGAAAACTGTTAAAGATATTGATATGATTACTATTGGCAATAGATAGGAAGTCACATATGGGCTTTCATTTGGTGCCTTGACCTTTGACCTTGAGTGACGTTGAAAGGTCAAATTAATGTCAAATAATGTCTTTAAATATGCTGTTGGACTACAGGACCCTTGGTCCTATTTTTATTACATCATGATGCAGTTGCCGCTACAGGACTCTTTGATTTGACCATAACCTTCCACATGCTTGTTTCACCCAACGCTGGCACACACCAGGAGCACCGATCCAGGAACTTCACACAACACCAAATCACAGCTGTGGGTCGCTGGTCTTTGATGTCTCATTAAGGGGACTGCAAGGGAAAACAAGTTGAAGAGTGAGGGAGAGAGAAGAGAGAAAAATAACATTTAGGCTTTACACCAGGGCCGGGGGAAAAAAGTTCAACACTGTACAGACCCTGAGAGCCCTCCGGTGCTTGACTTTCCGCAGGACCACCTAAAAAGCAGCTCCACAAACCCAGCAAGCTCTGAGAAAACTCAGGGGTTTTCTCAAACGGACAACGCCCTTGCCATGTGCTCATCAGGTTCAGCTTCACTCCTGAGAAGGAAAGGTTCACACTGTTTTAACGTGGCCCAGTACACAGGATTTGATTACATTCAATCACAGCCATTCAAGGGACTGGGTCTGTGTCAACTGTCCCTCATTTACGTTACTCAGTACGTGAGTGAATTCATTATGAAGTCGTAGTCATGTGACTGCTCCTACATTTAATCTCCAGAAGATAGCGCAGCATCATCTCATCCGTACCCTTCTTTTCTTAGCAGAGTAGGTCTGTGTTTACACTGTGCAGATGGCTAATCTAATGCAGCTCTGCACTCTCACCAAGTCCGCTCCAAGACTAACATTATGAAATGAGCAGCACAAATTACTATAAAAATAGAGGACTGCTTTAAAATAAACTCAGCTGATTTTACATTTACTGAAATATTAGTTCATCTGAGCCCCTCCAAATTTTTAACCACAATCTCTCTCTCTCTTTTCTTCACCTTTTCAGTGAAAAATCAAATGTAAACAACTGAGTAGAGTCTGTATTTTTCTCTGGTGAATGACTGAGGTAATGTTTCCTTTTCTCAAAAGATCAAACAGCAGTGTGAGTCCACGGCCTGTTGGATAATGTGAGCAGTCTGCAAACATCCTGACAGAAAGTGTATGCAGTGCTACGATGAGGTCTCACACATTAATCATTATATTTTAATGATGTAATTTAGAGGCAATTGAATGGCAGGGCTGGTTGTACCAAAAAGCCATCACAGATTTTCAGACAGTTTGTCACCATTCCTCAGAAAGTAACTGATTTGATTTGTCTGCACATCCTCATTACCAAAAATCCTTGTCTAGAAAATAATGTATGGTGCAACTGCTACGATAGATTGGCTGGTCGAGCTAACAAACTTACAATACAATATGTAAAAATGACCTAAACCGGGTATCATATTATATAATGCATTTACTTGAACTTTTAAAAAATATTTTCTTAAATCCCTCTAAGCCAGTGGTTCCCAACCTTTTCTGGCTCATGACCCCATTTTAACATCACAAATTTCTGGCGACCCCAGACATTCAAAACGGAGAATTTTTTTTTTTTTTTTTGCTAAAACTAATTTGTTTCTGATCATGTAATTGTTTGCTGTCCTATGTTGCAAATAAACATTAATTTTAAACAACATTTAGCCTATATAATGTATATTATTATGGATGGAGGCAGAAAAGCCAGGTGTAGATTACTGCACAAAGTGAGAATTTTATTTTCCTTGGCCAGGATATGTACAGTCAGTCCAGCTTGGATTTACGAGGCTGACAATTAATACTGAACAAACAATAACTCAAACTATGAATTTTGAAAGAGCTGCAGCATCTGAAACCGACCACAATGAACATTTGAAAGATAAACAGTACCACAGTGCTTCAGTTTCATTCAGAGTTTGTCATGTCTTTTATATATTATGATAGTCTCTCTCAACTCACCATTTTTTTGTTATTAGTAAGTTTTTATTTTTATTTTGATCAATTACTAGAAATTTCAGGCGTCCCCATTTGAATTCCAGTCGACCCCACGTGGGGTCCCGACCCCAAGGTTGAAAAACACTGCTGTAGGCTCAGAGACAGTGAACATTCTTAATAAAATGCTGTTGACATTTGCCCATGTATTACATTTTAGCAATAAACTGAGCATGCTAGTAGATACAGGACAATTCTTCCATAACATGCTAAAAATATAGTGGTACAATAAGTTATTTTGGGTTACAGAGAAGCTGAAAAATACAATAAATTGAATTCATACTTTCCATTTTTGCCCTGCTGCCATGGATAAGAAAACCAGGAACCCAGACCATGACTAAAGTGGAAGGGTATCATATAACCGATCCGTCTGCTTTACAAATGAAGCTTTGTGTGTTTGCATGTTGCTCAGCTACAGACAAGCAGGGCCAGTGAGTTCTGTGCAAGGCAGTTGGGATATGGTCACATTTTTGCGCAAAGAAAAAGAAACATTTTGCAAAGTGCAGGCCCCCTCTGCTTGGTGGAAAATGTGTAGTAACTGCCATAATCATGTTCTAAAAATAAATTTATGTGAATCTCTGAAAGTATTGCTGTTGGACATCTTCTGGTTTTTTGATAAATGGAAGTGGTGGCGCCAAAGAAAGTGGTGAAAGGAAGTGGGTTATGCTTCATTCACTATTTTTGTGTAGTAACCTTGCTGTAACACTAACATAATTAGTTTTTTGGTGTTGATCCGTTACTGAGGTCATTAGACTGGAATTTTTAATCATGTTAAAGACAGAAGAGAGATGACTTAAAAATCATAACCGATCTTTACTGGTTTTTATTGAGATGGATGTGATGACTGATTACATTTGTACAATATGATTCTAGAAAGTTGTAATAGTAGAAAGACTGGAAACAGGGGGAGACAGCTAGTCTGGCTTGTCCAAAGATGACAAAATCTTTCTACCACCTTCCACGAGCCTCAATTTAAGTGATATAATTTGTTCATACTTCAAACTTTCAGATTGTCTGAAAAAATGAACACCTTGATGATCTAGGGACATGAAACTGTTGGAAACTGAGCTCAACAACTGCTCTGTTTTACTCTAAGTTAACTGGAGAAGATTGGATATAACAGATTGTTTCGCTGTCCCATGGCTACAGGCCAATAAGCAGCCATTAAGTCTGGAGATGAGAGTCCATAGAGCATTTCACATCTCAAAATATCAAGGAGAAACAGAAAAAGGTGTGGCTGGATGCACTTGTTATGGATGTTATGGAACATAAAAATAGAACAGGAAATATTTTTTAATGAGCAACAATATGTTTGAAGTAAAACATATTGTTTTGGGTTTTTTTTTTTAACCTTTATTGAAGCAACGTACAATATTATACAATATTTATATTTAATTATCATAATGTGGGGGGAGGGGGGGTTAAGATATGTGGTATGTAATAAACAAAAGAAACAAAATATCAGTCAGTAATAAGAAACAATGTCAGCATATTGTTTGATGATGATGATGATGATGATGATGATGATGATAAGTGGTGTGCGATCCCAAACAAAAAAACAAGGGTTTTATTCCTGCAGCTAATAATGAGTAATTAATTTTGTTTTCTTATTGATTAAACAAACAAGACAATACAATAAAATTTTTAAATCATAAATAAGTCATCCTGGAAATATTTTTAAAGTATTGGTTACAAAGTGACCACTAAAATTTCATGGTTGTTGAACCAGTTAAAGAGTAAATGAAGAAAGATACTGATAAACTGAGAGATAAAATGTGTTGTTTTTTGTTTTTGTTTCAAAGCAGTTATGTTCTAACCCATCAGGGACTGGCTGAAATGAATACACCCAATGCAACCATTTCCTTTTACCTGCTTGGCCTTTGAAACAGCATGGAGGGATTATTTATGTAGAGTACAGCAGAGGAGAGACAGCCATGTAACCACTGTGATTTTATAGCAGCAGCATGTTCAACACTTTGAACTGTAGGCCAATGATGTTCATTTTGTCCTCTGTTTATGTAATTATACTTCTCTTTTTTTCTGTTGTTCAGACAAGGTATAGTTTTTAGATGTTACCTGCTTGACAGCTGACCAGCTGATAAATGACACGTCAGCAGCATGTCGGATGATGCTTCTGAGGAAGACTGGAGTCACAGTCGAAACTGTCAAGCAGGTAACATCTAAAAGCAATACCTTGTCTGAACAAAAGAAAAAAAGAAAAGTATAACTTTGAGCTGTACATCCTAAAATACCCATGACACAACAAAACAAACACAAAATTAAAATAAAATAAAAAAAATTGCATTAGGACAGTGTCTCTGGATGTAAATACACCAACATACTCTTGATGACCAAGAGGGTTTATTATAGTATGAGTCAATCTCTTTTTTTTTGTTTATATGAAAATTTTACCTTTAACCCTCGAGGACCTAAACAGCCTTAGTGAACCAAAGCATCTACTGATTAAGAAAAAATGCTAATGACTTCTGAATAACTAATCCTATTAGTGCATTGAAATAACTCAGGTAAAATACAATTTATCACTCTTTCAGCTACATCAGATAATCCATACTGAATGTGGAAACATCATCATCTTCTGCAGTACTGACTCACCAATAAAACCTAAAACCTAAATAGTTTGAGAAATGACAATGGCTGTAGATGCTTGTTTTTATATTTAGTTAATGATATTTAGTTGAAAAAGTCACTTTTTCTTTATGAACATCTACATGGCCAGTACATTAAATATAGGAAAAACCTAGCTTTTTGGATGATATTGTAATGATAAGTGATTTAATTTTTTAAATTACCTCCACCAAGGAACAGGAGAGGTTATGTTTTCATTGGGGTTTGTTTGTCTGTTTGTTTGTCTGTTAGCAAAATAACTCAAAAAGTTATGGATGGATATGGATGAAATTTTCAGGAAATGTTGATACTGGCACAAGGAACAAATGATTACATTTTGGTGGTGATCGGGGGGGGTGGATTTTTTGTTTGTTTGTCTGTCTGTTAGCAAGATAACTCAAAAGTTATGGAAGGATTTTGATGAAATTTTCAGGAAATGTTAATACTGGCAGAAGGAACAAATGGTAAAATTTTGGTGGTGATCGGGGAGGTTGATGAAATTTTCAGGAAATGTTGATACTGGCACAAGGAACAAATTATAAAATTTTGGTGGTGATGGGGGGGGGGCTGATCTGCCTTGGTGGATGTCTGCACTTTTCTAGTTTTTCATTTAATTGAAGATTAATGGAGGAATAGTTAAATATACAAGGAAGTGATTGCTGTTATTTATTTCTGCCTTTCATTCATTACTGTTGATTTTGCTTAATTTTGATATGGTTCCTTGAAACACTATTTTACATGGAGTCAAATTTTGATGCTTTACTTGAAAAAAACTGACATTTTGAATTATATTAAATGTTAGTTTCTAAAAGTAATAAGTGAAAACCCATCTCTTTGGCAGTGATCCATATCTTCACACCTTAATATGTTTGGACTGTCTGTGGATCTCCTTTTTTTTTTTTCCTCTATTACTCGCCCTCTATCTTACTGTTTCTCTTTCCCTTTTATTTATTCTGGTCTGCCTCTGTCTCTAAAGTAATTGCCAGCTGTATGGATCCAGACTCTGCTATGGTAACAGCCGGAATAAAGCCCAGTGTTAAAATCATTACGGCGCCATGTTGATGAGGCTCTCAGCGTTACTTCCACTCGGGAGGCATTCCAGGTGTACCGCCACTCCCTTGGAAATGTTTAATTATAGCTGCATCACAATCTGTAATTGCATTTTCCTCTATGTTGCATTTCCCAGAAAGTCCTTGATTCATCATTGTTAACTGAGCATCATGCGTATGTGGTAAATGGAGCTGTTTTGTCTCAAGTGAAAATGGTTTCGTAAACAAGCTATAACAAGGTTGACTCATGTGCTCCTCCTGTACATGAGAAGAAAAAGTTTTAATTGAATCTTTAATCCTCCAATCTACGGACAGGATTTGACTTAGTAGAAGAAGTTTAAACCATAATGCAAACTCCTGGTATAAGGTTTCATAAATATTCTTCTTAAAGTGAAATAAACATCTACATATATATTTTCTGATATCCTGTTCATTGTTCATGCTATAGCAGTGAAGTCAACAGCAACTGAGAGTTTACTAAAGTTAAGTATTTAAGAGGTGTTTTTAATTAATTAATTAATTAATTAATTAATTAATTAATTAATTTTTTTACTTGTCTTGTCCAGCATCGTAACAGCAGAATGGTGGTCTGGCTGCCTTGTAGTGCTGAGCAAATTTGCTTTGCCAAGGGGAACTTCATAAAGTATATAAGGCTCCCCTTGATATTCCACCGTTTTTATTTTGGGTTTTGTTGAACCACACAAAACCCAACAGTGGGAAAGAGGAAAGGGAGAAAAGAGGAGAGAGCGAAGGGGGGAGCAGAAGAAAAAAACAAAAAGATGGCAGAGACCCTCGCACAAGAAAATATCAACAATAATAGTGCCAATAACAACAATAATGACAATTGTAATGATACAATATAATGATGATAACAACCGACAATAAACCACTACACCCACAGGAACTGAGTAAAGTAAAAAAAACAAGGTATTTTTTAAGCATTTGCATTTTTTTTTTTACACAAAAACTACTTTCCTTTTAATTACCTTCCACATTTATCTAAATTTTAAGTACTTGTTAGTTTTTAGTATGACCAAAACAAATTATTGATTAGATGACTGATATTGTTACAATATTATTACTAATACTATTAAGTATTCAATGACTTAAACCATCTTGGATGATCGATAACAGCAATTGTGATTATTTAATTATTTAAAATGGTGGTATTTGACAGTTTTTTCTTTTTCTTTCTTTTAACAATGATAAAATCATGTCACAGACTTACTTAATAGTAATTTAGCATAAAAAAAAAAAAATCATACAAACAAAATGGGGGAATTGTAGGTGAATAGTGTCAGTTTAAGTAAACAACCTATCCTAAACAATAAGCTGATGTAGCCTCGTAAACCACCATTCCATCTGTGTTGCCATGGTAATACTATATGACTAACAGTCTGAGACCAGTGTATGTCATGAATAATTTCATAAAACAAATGACTTGGCTTCACTAAGTTAACACTAAACAGATCCAACAGTATGTGTTATGTCTACTGCTGAAACCCACTGAATGAGATAAAGAAGAGCAAAAAGAAAGGTTGCATTAAGAAGCGAAGATTATGAATTTTGTCTTACCTTTGCTGTTTTCTCTTCATAACTTGGCTGTATACGAATGAACACTGCAAAAATCAAAATCTTACCAAGTGTATTTTTCTCATTTAAATATCTCATCACACTTAAAATGAGACATATTCCATTGACAGATTTTTTTTTTTTTTGCTTAATTCAAGATTTTTTTTGCTTCAACAAGGATTTTCTGGAACTGAATTGGACATTTTTTCTATTTATTTAGTTTTAATTTAATTTGGAATCATTCATTTTATCGCTAACATTGTATAAACTCATTTAACTTTAAAACACACTGCAAAAATCAAAATCTTGCCAAGTGTATTTTTCTCATTTCTTGTCAAAATATCTCATCACATTTAAAATAAGACACAATCACCTAAAGAGTGACTTTTCAGTGAGAATTAAGAACTTACTTTAAGACAATAGATCTTGAAAATCTTATTTCAAGAAATCTTTCCAATATAATTTTGACTTTTTCAATTGGCAGATTTTTTTGCTTAATTCAAGATTTTTTTTTATTTTTTTTTATTAATTCAAGCAAAAAAATCTGCCAATGGAAGGAGTGAAAATTGTCCTAGTAAGATTTCTTGAAATAAGATTTAAGTTCAAATAAGTTCTTCTGTCTCACTGAAAAGTTACTCTTTAGGTGATTATGTTTTATTTTAAGTGTGATGAGATATTTTGACTAAAACTGAGAAAAATGCACTTGGTAAGATTTAGATTTTTTTTCCAGTGAAATGAATATCAGCTACTCCATTCTTTTGTATTACACTGAAATGATTCTTAACAGATTCATTGTGTAACATGAGATGAAGTAACTGTTATGGTGGAAGTACATAATATTAAAAAAAAAAATTTTATACATAAATAACACAACCAGGTAAAAGCATGTTTCAGTACCAACAGGAGCCCTACTCTGAGAGACAGCTCTACCTAATAGCTTACATACCCTTTAAGCAGGGCAGCTTCTGGTGGCGCCCGTCTACAGTTATCTAGTTCAGCGCTATTGTGACCCCTCCACCCCTTACGGCAAAACATAACCCTGCCCTCTGTCGGGAGGGGGGGCATTACATCAGCTTGGCTTAAGGCAGTGGTGTGGATGTGTACGCTGTGTCAGGCTGACATCATGCCGGCCTTTCATCCGCCTTCTAGCAACTCTGGCGCAACCCTCCTTCCACTGACCCCCCACATTCCCGTCCTCCACTCCCACCTGATTGCTTTCTTCTTAGACTCTGAGGCTTCCATCTGTCAGCAATCATCTGCCCTTCAAACCCTGGACTGGGCCATTGTTAACCAATTGGACCCACCTGCCAGTAATCTTCCTCATAAGGCAGCGGCACTGGTTCCGAATCAGGTCCGCAATTTGTTTCCCCTCTGATGCTAATCACCTGTTTGTTGTGAAAGTTCCAGTTCCAGTATATGTCAGGAGACACTGTGCCGCTGTGTTTGGGGGTGGTATCAGACCGCATAATGATCTGGGCCATAGTGCGGACTTCTTGAGCTGAACTGATTCCAAGGTCGACTGATCACAAAGATAGTCACCTCACAGAAGAAACTGCCCTGCACAGCAGTTTTTTAAACAAAACAAAACCTGACAATGTTTTTGCTTACATTTAATATCATTGTGAGAAACATACAATACTAATCTATAAGTAAATTACATTTGTATTCACTATAAAAGAAGGGTGTCTAAAAACAAGATAAAAACCCTGAATCTGAGAAAAATTTACTCAAAACAAGTGAAATTATCTGTCCATGCAGCAAGAGAATTTCACTTGACATGATTCTTGGATTAAGATAAATGTAGAAATATGCATGTCTACAGATGTATGAACACTTAAAATAAGAAATGAACTCTTAAAACAAGATAAATTATCTAACACTTCTAAATCTGAGTAGTTTTTTTTATCCAGGTGAGAACCAAATAATTAGCAGTGTTCCCTTTTTATTACCAAATTTTAGGGTTAGCGCTGCTTTGTGTGTAACAGTAATTCAATCCATGTTTAGATCAATTCAGACAACAATTTTTGCTGTGCTAGGTTTTAACATTTTAGAAATTTTTAACTTTAAAAGTTTGGTCACTTCTTATTCCCCCTGAGTCTTTAATTTATTTAATCCAACATAAAAATTTGATACATAAGTCTTCACCAGTCTATATAAAGACATTAAATTCACAGTATAAAGCATCATTAAACAAACACAGTTCCTTTTCCCACAGTTATTCCACACTGGGAATCTATTTTAGGCAGTTAAATTACTGCAGTGTGTTTCATACATGCAAAAAAACACTTCTCTTTTTACCCCAAACCCACAGGTATTGGGCTTGAATATCCCACTTGGCTGAAAGGAACCAGCCTCAATGCAGAACCATGCTCTAAAAGGGTTACGTCATTAAATGAGCGCCCACTGAGGTGCAGCTTGTGGCTGTCTATACCATGGGAGAGATGGTGTCAAGTACGTAGTTGTGGTTTTAAGCTATGTTGTTTTCAAAGGGAAAGAGTTGGATTAACTTTAGAGGAAATTAGCATTTCTCATTATTTAGCTGTGAATACATTAAACTTTACATTTTACTACAAGGCATTGTGAGTTATATCAGACTGCAAAAAAAGTTCTTAAATGTCCATAAAATTAATTGCTTTATTTTACATTTTGGTGCTAAAGACAAATGTGTAAATCAAGATATTAACCCTTTTAGGTACGCACAGACCCATTTCATTTTAACAGGGCAACACTGCAAACAGATGATTATTTACGCACACTGTTTGTGATGTGTTTCTGGTTTGTGATTGCTTTACTGGCATTACTTCACATACACAGTATACTCTGTGTTGACATTGTCGGCTAACAAACCTTAAGGGCAGTGAGCCCATTTCTGAAGGTTTTGATTTTCCCACATTTTATAATAAAAGCCTACTTAATTCTGCGCTTTAGTGAACACGGCCAACCCAATGCCAAGCAAGTAAAGCTCCAAATAATGAGGAAAGTGTATTCGTAAAAACTTGCAAAGCATCTGGGAGTGGTTGTGCAGGACGAGGCATCATCAAGGGGTCTTTGGCATGGCTTGAGTATGTTGGAAACACATTCTTTCCAATATCCAGAACAAAAACAAAACAAAACAAGTTCTCCGGCAGTTCCACAGGCTCACTGGGAAACACCATTATAAACAGTCGCCTCATGGAAATCAAATGGAAACTTACCCCGTTACTGCTTGAAATCCTGCCCAGGACTCCCCTTTTTCATGTGCATTAGTACATCAACCACCTCACTGTTAAAACCATGACCAGAAAGGTCTCAGGGTTTTACAGGTACAAAAGGTTTAATTTGCCAAGTGGCAAATGCCACAGCAGGGAGAAACATTTCTTGAGAGGAAATTAAACTTAATGTCTTGGTAAATTAATTTTTACAGCTTAATGTGTGCTGCTATACACACCGCTAGAAACACTGAGGAGTCTTAAAGTATTCATAATGAAGTGGTGTCTGCATTTTATCAGTTAACTAAAGGTCTGTGAAAATCCTCTCAATATGTCTCAAATATTGTTTAATTACATTATTACAACTTGTTTTATGGGTGTTTAGGGTCGGGATATAAGCCCACATTGGGAATCCTGTGATGAAACATGAAACAATACACAATATCAGGTAGTTCGCTCCCCAGATAATACAATACATATGCACTAAAGCCTAATTTATCCCAGTAAATCTGCGGTTTGTAAAAGACACATGATGGCAGGAAAACATGAAACATGCACGAGGAAATGTGGGCTGCACAGTGTACTATTGGCCACAGAGTTGCTCTGAAGCATTTAACAATACCTTGCTCAAGGGAACATCAGAAGAAAGTGCTGATGGGGTCAAAACACATCCTGTTTCCACCCTCTACTCTGATTTTCCTTGCTGAATGAATCTGACACATGACCTTTACACACTGTCTTGTGTTTCTGTTAACTTTCTGTCATTATATTACAATGAATGATCACTGAGTGTTTTGTATATATTTGTTTTTTCCTTTGTGTGTCAGTTGTGCAGAGTCTGTTTATGTTTATGTGAAAATCTGATTGCTTGGCTGTAACTACCTATTGTATAATCCATAGTTAATCACTGGAAGTCTTTTTCTTAGATGGTAATAGGTTCCATTCACTAACTCAGTTTGCAGATGCTTGATGCTATCATATCCTGATAATGTGCATATGTGTTGTTTTTTTTAGTCACTGGATCCAGTCATTATCAAAAGAAGTTGAAGAGATAAATCCAAAATACTGTTCATATCCATGCTGGAAACAAAAAAATAAAATAACTTTCCTTGAAATTTATGAGTGTGGTTTCCCTAAAATATAGTGGATCTGACTGCAAATGAGGTAAGGTACTACAATCAGTGTATGTTGCAATCTTCCTTTTGTAATGACAGATGGCAAAATTTTCCTAATGGTGGATCAGATTTGCCTTTTTTTTTCTTAATCTGATTCCAAAATGCAGTGCTTCAGGAATAAGAATACTTTTTAATAATTAAAATAGATAAAGAACTGCTGTAATTTGGCTTCAGTAAGTGCAATGAACCTGTGTGCGTCATCACAAGATGTGTTAATTCTCCATCAACACAGCCCTGTAAGAAAAATGCTGGGGTTGAAAGGTACATAACAAAGGGCCATACGAGTTTCAAGGAAGTGGGGTGACAAGATAACACCCATGTGACTCAAAGCTTTGTACTATTCTCCAGTCTGTTCACACCCACAGCCTTATTCTATGGATGGTCGGATAATGAGGGTGAGGGTGTCTCTGCTTGTTCTTTGACTTTATCATCACCTTCCATGCCCCCAACATTAAAGGTACACTTCTCAAAAGGTTGGAAAAAAGTAACCCCTGCCCCAGTGAAAGATCAGAAAGAGCCCAAAGCATTGTAAGTACAACCTAAAAGGAGATATATCACACTTTAAGCAGAAAATATTAACGTATTATGTTTAAAATGATCACATTTGTTATAATCTGTCATTTCTGCTCAGCACTTTTTAACTGGTAGTGTCTATTAATAATATATATATATTTTTTTTTTTACATTTTCTGTTCACTTTTTTTCTGTAGTTTGCCTTCACACAGCTATTTATAGAGGCTTCATTTGTTTTAAGAGCTTCTTTGCCACACAGACTCCTCCTGTCTCACAACAATCAGCTTTTTCCATGTGTTTTGCTCGAATTTCCGACACACTTTATGGTTACCCTTAATGATCTGATTATTTGTCTTCCCATATCAAAAACAGATTTTAACCCAACAAATTCTTTCCCTTGGTAGCCAAAGGGTGATTCCATTAAGGCTGCTTCTAATCTGAGATGGGTTATTAAGAAAGAAAGTGCTGGCATCAATTAAAAAGCACTACAGACTTCACACCAAGAGGAATGCGCTTTGATGTATCTATGTATCGCAGGGAACTTGTAACACATGCCCATCATGTACAGTGTTAAATACCCGATGTTTATATTAGCTACACCTGAAAATGCCTGAAAATGACCATGTCTTCTTTATTTGCACCTAATATACACTGGGCTACACACACCACGGTAGACGAATGCACCCCGCACAAATTTCACACAAGCAACAGCAGGATACGACCGTTTCATGCAACCATTGAACCAATAAAGGAGCATGCATTTCTGAAGTCCCCTATAAAAGACATCAATTAAAAGCATGATTCATTATTTCCTTAATGCCACTGCTGCCTATTAAATGCAGGGATGGAGAGAAAAAGCCCTTTGCAGCTGGCAGGCAGCAAACTGATAAAAACCAATATGGCAACTCGTTCTTGTCTAAAAAGCCACCAGTCTCTGCTGTGCATTACACCTCCAGTCAAGCATGTTGAAAGACCTATCAAAGGCTGCCAAGTTCGATAGACATTACATATATATTATTCACTGCTGACAAGGACATGGAGGAAATTCTATACCATTTCTACTATTGATTTTCAGTTTCAAAACTGAATGGGGGGTAATGTGAATGACATGGTAGTGTATCTATTACTTACTGTTGCTGTTTGATGAGCTGCAGAAAGTCTTTGTGGACCTGCAAATCCTTACAGTCTGAAGTCATTGACTGAAAGGGAGCAGGAGACATCACTCATTATTTTCACACATGGATTGGCTACCACAGAGTCCAGACCTGAACCCGGTGGAGAATCTTTGAGATGATGCATATACAGACAAACAACCACTGACTGTCAAATTCCCATCTACAGAACATTTAGATCAGTGTTTTTCAACCTTGGGGTCGGGACCCCACGTGGGGTCACCTGAAATTTCTTGTAATTGATTAAAGATAAACAAACAAACAAAAAAACTTACTAATAAAAATTTATATGGTGAGTTGAGAGAGACAATCACGAAACATAAAAGACATGATAAACTCTGAATGAAACTGAAGCACTGTGGAACTGTTTATCTTTCAAATGTTCATTGTGGTCGGTTTAAGATGCTGCAGCTCTTTCATAATTCATAGTTTGAGTTCTTGTTTGTTCAGTATTTATTTCCAGCCTTGTAAATACAAGCTGGACTGACTGTACATATCCTGACCAAGGAAAATAAAATTCTCACTTTGTGCAGTAATCTCAACCTAGCTTTTCTGCCTCCCTCCACAATATTCATTCATTCATTTTCTGAACCTGCTTTATCCTCACTAGGGTCACGGGCGGTCGCTTGGAGCCTATCCCAGCTACTAAGGGTGAAGGCGGGGTACACCCTGGACATTTCGCCAGTTCATCACAGGGCTGACATACAGAGACAAACCATGACTCTCACACCTATGAGCAATTTAGATTAACCAATTAACCTATCAGTGCATGTCTTTGGATGGAGGGAGGAAGCTGGAGTACCTGGAGAGAACCCACGCAGACATGGGGAGAACATGCAAACTCCACACAGAAAGGTCCCACCCCCATCGACTGGTGTTGGAATCGAACCCAGGACCTTCTTGCTGTGAAGCACGAGTGGTAACCACCGCACCACCCTCCATAATACTCCATCCATAATAATATACATTATATAGCCTAAATGTTGTCTAAAATTAATGTTCATTTGCAGCATAGTGTAGCAAACTACTACATGATCAAAAACAAATTAATTTTAGTTAAAAAAAAAAAAAAAAAAAGCCTCTCTGTTTTGAATGTCTGGGGTCACCAGAAATTTGTGACATTAAAATGGGGTCACAAGCCTAAAAAGTTTGGGAACCACTGATTTAGATTAAATTAAGCCTATTAAGATGTTGGACATGGTGAGAAGAAGAAAATTCTGCATGCTTCATTGCAATGTATTTGAAATGGTAAATAACACTGACCCTAAATGTAAAAGTAGAGTGCTCGGGAGCAATGTGTTTAGTTTTTCAGAACAGAATTGACTACATTCTTCAAAAACTGCTTGGTTGCTACTTAAACTCACTCACACAAGTTTTTTGTTACCTAAACTTAACCACTTTTCAAGAGTAGAGATGCAAATTTTGACCTTTGGGATCCTTCTATGGAAATATCAGCCTCCCCAATTCTTCCAAATGTGTAAAGTAAAGATAATAAATTAATCAATTCACTGATTATATTTCTAACAAAAATGTAATTGCTGGTGAAATGTAGTTATCTGAATGTAATCTCTGGAAGAGAGGTTTGCGTGATGAAAATTCTCAGCGGCTTCACTTTTGGGCAATTTGATTTCCATGCAAATATTCTTGCATGCAAATTATAGGCAACCCCCTGGCTGGACCGAATTACAACTGTCTCAAGTGCAAACAGTGTTAAACAGAAACCATTTGCAGGGGGAAAAAAAGAAAACAGAATCCCCAGTTAATGAAATAAACTGCTGACTCTATAATAAACAAATGGCAGGTAAGGGCCAAACATTGCACGAAGGTGCTTGGAAAGTATGCTAACATTTAACAACTTGCAGTGTGTGTTTTCGCCCAGCCTTCCCGTATCTAAAGTAAGCACCATTGGAACATGTAAACACAAAACAGTGGAAGCCTCTCAAATGCCACCAGATCTGGAGAGTCTGTTCCCTCCCTCGATGAGTTGTAAGGAGGGGTTGGGGTTTTTTTTTTTGTTTTTTTTTAAACTCAACAAATGGAAAATCAAGCATGGAGGCACCCCTTATTGAGCAGCCTGGCTGGAAATGTGAACCGCAAAGGAATCCCCTGATGCTTTCAGAATAAAAATACTTATCAAATGCTGCTGGAGCAATAAGATAACTATAACCAAAAAAACAGATTTCCTGGTTTATATCATTAGGAATAGAGATGGGAGCTCCATTACTTGGCTTGCATTTATATCATGCTGTAAAACTACTAAAAGCATTGACGAAAATCTTCAAAAGTTATATGTGACTATGTTTTTGTCTGCTGTGTTTCAGAAACTAATTCCACAGAAAGCCAATATAACCTGTATAAAGCAACGCATGGGGCTGAATTCTAAATATTGCCCTAGCTATAACCTGATATCTAGACATCACCTAGACATTTCATCACCTGTTAGTTTCCATATCTAGTGCACATTTGGTACAATTTAGTTTCCTTTGTCAGCGATTCGACCTCATGAGCTGGGTAACATTTTCTCATGATAAAGAGGTAATGCCTGGGTGTAATTATGTCTGAGTCTTAAAATAGACCAGCTACCTGAGAATGAACAAAACACATGTGATTCCATATGCGAAGGAAATAGAGTTCACATCTGTGCCATGTTAGTTTAATATAATTCAGAAATGTGCCTTATAGAGACTGGAAGTTGTGTCGGTTGACAGGTTTGATTTGACGATGACAACTGATAAACTTAGAGCTGAAAACGTCACTGCTGAATGGGCAAAATAGATTTCTGTTAATAGTTTTAGGAGAAATATAAAAGCCACTGTGTATTTTATTCTTTGTATCTGTGCCTGGTGTATTGTGACATGTCAAAACTATCTATAGTCACGGAAAAAATCATTAGACCACCTTTCATTTTCTTCAATTTCTTGTTCATTTTAATGCCTGGTACAACTAAAGGTACATTTGTTTGGATAAATATAATGATAAGAATAAAAATAGCTCATAAGAGTTTAATTTCAGAGCTGATATCTAGACATTTTCCATGTTTTCTTGATAATAACCAAAGTCACTTCAGGTTTTACATCAATACCTATGTCATTGTACTGACAAAAACAGTGCTTTTAGGCTTTCCATGTTTTCTTTTCTGTCTGTTTTAGTCACATGATACATACAGGAGTTAGTACTTGATTGCATAACCATTGCTTTTGATGACTTTTGACGGTCTAATAATTTTTTCTGTATGTTGAACAGATCTAAGGACGTCATATAAGGAAACAAGACAAGATGAAATTGCAGACCTTCAGATCACTAGGTTGTGAATATAGTCAAATCCAGTCCTTGACCCTCAAAGCAATCCCCCGAGAGTCAGATTCATGAGTTTATAATAATTTGTTTCACAGTTACTTAACGTGGAGTGGATGTGTGTTTTAGTGCTGATACACACAATTCTATTATGAGACTGAGAACGACCACAAATGGAAATATCAGTGAGTGAAAATATGAAATTTTAAGTTACTACATGTAAATCTGAGATCAGGAAGAGACATAAAATATGAAGGATTTAGAATGAAATTAAAATATGCTCTCAGTTCTGGATCATCTTGAAGATCAGCAAGAAACTGATTATGTTCATGTCACTGAGCCTGTTTATATGACCATAAAAATCCAATAACTAGGAGTAATCAGATAATTGTAATAATCGGATCGGACACATATACATGCACTTCAGAAATGCGATAATCAAAAAACCCAGGTTTAGCCGTTTCACTCCATTATTGGATTTCATTCGTATGTATGTACATAGTGACGATAGATTCAAACTTCCTATTATTGTCTTCAGCTCACATTTGACTATATCACTTCTGTTTTCCACGATTTCTTTTTGTCTTTTGCGCAGATGTAAAAGAATTAATTAAATCAGATTAACATGGTGCACATGCATGAAGAAGTTGGAGTGCTGGAAAGAAATCCAGGTGTGTTAATTCGATTTTTCATAATCATGTAACTGCTATTATCTGGTAAAACATATCTGTTACACTATTCATATGACCACTTGAATAATCTGATAAGTCCTGAAATCAGATAATGATAATAGGTTTTAGTGTGCATGTAAACAGACTCACTGTTAAAATTAAGACTTTCCCTGATTGTCTTTATTGCCATTAAGAGTGTGGAGATTGATTTCTATGTACACTGGGTCTAATTTTTGAAGAAAAACCCAAAAGGTGTGACATTTAGGTTTTCTCCAGAGTAAGTTTCTTTTTGAGGATTTCATCTTGAGCTTCAGGTAACCCTAATTTTCCACCAT
The DNA here is from genome assembly GCF_902148855.1 of Sphaeramia orbicularis. NCBI lineage: Eukaryota > Metazoa > Chordata > Actinopteri > Kurtiformes > Apogonidae > Sphaeramia > Sphaeramia orbicularis. The sequence continues at coordinate 21,992,009 of NC_043960.1, forward strand.
TTTTCTGACATTTTATAGACCAGACAACTAATAAATCAATGAAACAGTGAAAATAATCATTACTTTCAGCTTTGGTTTCCTTGTATCCGGGTGGATGGTAACCACAGTGAGCACTACCTGAGAATTAAGTAAAGGCAGATTGGAAGGCTGACGAGAAATTTCCTACGTCGAAGGTTGTATGGAACAAATTACTGCGGCCTGTAATGCCTGTAGATCCCAAAGATATTCTAAGACTCCTTGGACTGATGAGGTTTTTGGATCACACACATGACGCAGACAACTATGACGGACTGAGAGGTCTGCAGGTTCCCTTTGTACTTCTGGTAACTAAACACAAACACAGAGCACACACACACACACACACCACCCAGGAACATCCAAACACACACCGATCACACAAACAGAGGCAGTCGGTTTCGAATGATTCATCATTGCACGAGTCCATAGGGAAATCTCAGTGAATCAGCACTAATTTTCCTATCAGCACTAATAATGTGCTCACCACTAACAGACTGTTCTTACTGAAGTTCCCTAGTGGTAAGTGGCTCAACATGCCGCCAATGTTTTGGTGTCTGAGGTCACATCCTTAAAGGAATTAAAGGCAGGCTCATACCCCCAACTCCACATTTAAATGCATTGATCTCACTACGCCGAGGGCAAGCTTACGGGTTTGTGACAGAAAATGGAACACAGTTTCACAGTTTTTTCTGCGAAAAGTGATCGGAAAAGTGTTTTAAGCCGTATGTGTAACAGCTGTTGACAAAAGAGAGGGGAAAGTGTTTGTGAAACGTGCCAGTAGAAACTAGAATTAAAATCTACTGTCTAAAATGTTTATGAATATCAGAGGTTTGCTACCAAGCACGAATTCTATGACCATTTACAGTAAGTACATTTAAAGAGAGTTTTATAATAGGCTGATTCATACACATGAAGAAAATGTTTAGGTTTTTAGGCAGTGGACTGGAAAAAATCAAAATCTTACCAAGTGTATTTTTCTCATTTCTAGTCAAAATATCTCATCACACTTAAAATAAGACACAATCACCTAAAGAGTGACTTTTCAGTGAGATATAAGAACTTACTTTTAGACAATAGGTCCTGAAACTCTTATTTCAAGAAATCTTTCCAATATAATTTTTACTTGTTCCATTGGCAGATTTTTTTTTTTGCTTGAATTAATAAAAAAATAAATAAAAAAAATCTTGAATTAAGCAAAAAAATCTGCCAATTGAAAAAGTAAAAATTATATTGGAAAGATTTCTTGAAATAAGATTTTCAAGATCTATTGTCTTAAAATAAGTTCTTAATTCTCACTGAAAAGTCACTCTTTAGGTGATTATGTCTTATTTTAAGTGTGATGAGATATTTTGACAAGAAATGAGAAAAATACACTTGGTAAGATTTTGATTTTTGCAGTGTGTTTCAAAGTTAAATGGGTTTATACAATGTTAGCGATAAAATGAATGATTCCAAATTAAATTAAAACTAAATAAATAGAAAAAATGTCCAATTTATTTCCAGAAAATCCTTGTTGAGCGCTTGTTAAATCACTGAATATATGCACATAGTACTGCAATCATAACAGAGGCAAATTAAATCAAGTTTTTCACACCCTATAAAGGAAATCTAGTGGTAAAAACCCAGCAAATTATGCTTTCCGCTCCCTCATCAACACTTCCACATTACTCTGCGCTCACATGGAATTACCTGGATCTGTAAGTGAGTGATTGTAAAGCGTTCACTAGCTAAGTGGTTGTGATGCATGGTGTTGCCCCAGGTAAATGAAGCCCCTTTTGATGTTCCCTTTTATCCACTCTTCGGATTTTTCTTGACCATTTAAGTGGTTGGATACTAACACGTCATTCCCTGCTTTCCCAAATTTCCTCTTCTCTCACGGCTGTATCTGCATTAGACAGACAGTAATTTCTGTGAATTGCTCTGTAATTAGGCCTATCTCTTAAAAAGCTACAGTCGCCAACAGCTGGGTCTGGTTCCAAAGCTGGAGACTGGCATGTCCCTTTAAGACGAACGTTTTCCAAATCAGGTCATTACAGCAATTAGCCGCATTGTACCTAATTACCTGCTGTCTTTTAGCCTAATGATATTACTTACAAATACTCTTTAAAGGAAGATAGAGCTACTTACTGAGTCGCCAACATCAATGTTTAGGCCAACAAATGAGAGCATGCCAGCTGTTCTGCAGATTTTGGTGGTGATCCTGGCTTTAAAGATTCACTGTGGGGCTTTTTGACTGATAATGGTATCACTGGTGGATGTATGCATCCAACTGAGCTGCCAAAAGTATAGAAATTAAAAAAAAAAAGATTCTTCAAACACAAACACATTTCACCTTCAGCATCTGAGGGTATTTACATCGACATGACAAAATATCAGTATTATTATTTTGTATCATTGTCAGTCAACAGATTAGATTTGAAGTATGCATGACATTAAAAAAAAAAAAGAGATTTAGACTTGAACTAAGCCAGAGTTCTGCCCTAATGTTGAAATGTCAGTTATAAACACTGTATAATTTGCAAGTCATGCTGTTCTGGAGCAGATGACTAAGACTACAAACATAATAGCAGACTACATATTAACTAAACTGTACATGTTAAACACTGCAGTATGTGTTTGACGACAGGGTGGACAGGATGACAGCCATGGCTTTAAGGATAAAACAGTAAGATTGCAACACAAAGATCATATGAGTGTGATTGTAAATATAGGCAAAATGAGAATGACACTGAGAAAAATTTCACTAGAATTTAACACACCCAATGACTCGTCACTAAAAACATCCTTAATAAGCAAAACATAATCCAGGAAGTATGTTTTACTTGTTTTGAGATTTACAGCTGAACACTGTCTGCTATACCAGTGTTTCCCAACCTTTCTGAGCCACGGCACATATTTTACATTAGAAAAATCACACCGGCACACTGCCAAACAAACATGTCACAAAAAATATATTTATTGAAATATAATGCAAATCAAGTCTCAATTCACTTACTCAGTATGAAACCAGGGCCTGTTTAGTTGAACAAAAAGCTGATATTCTTGCAGAAATTGAAGAAAGACACACACGGATATTCATCAACAGCTCTGAGTCTCTCTTTTTTTCGTCTTTTTATCAGTCATGCTGAACAGGGAACAGAACTGAAATAGCTTTGTTTTCCAGAATGGGGAACTCCTTGGTGGTGGTGGTGGGGGCATTGGGGGTGCATGGGCGACATTGTTGCGGGGCGTTTGGAACAAGAAAGCTGAGAGATGTGCATGAGTGACCCCTCAGACAGACCCCCCAACTTATGGATTGAGTTCCTTCATATAACAGTATGGGAGGCATATCCCCGCCCCAACCCAAAACCTGGGGTTCGTGGGTAACCTGTTAATCCGTGCATCACTAGTGAAGGGGACTTTATCAACAGAACGCACCACATCGGGGCCGGTTCACTTTCACTTTTATTTTGCAAATGGAAATAGAAGACTGTTGTTGTGGAGTGGATCATTGGTGCATGCTGTCGTATGTATGTATATCATGCTGCTCGGTTACAATACCAACTAGAAGCACTCGGAGAGCGCAGACCTCCGCCAAGGCTGATCAGTGCCCCCCCCCGTGGGCCCCCCCACGCCAAGGAGGTTATGTTTTTGCCAGGGTTTGTTTGTTTGTTTGTCTGTCTGTCTGTTTGTCTGTCCGTTAGTGTGCAACATAACTCAAAAAGTTATGGACAGATTTTGATGAAATTTTCAGGGTTTGTTGGAAATGGCCCCCCCCGTGGGCCCCCCCACCCCTGATCACCACCAAAATTGAATCATTTCTTCCTTATCCCATTTCCAACAAACCCTGAAAATTTCATCAAAATCTGTCCATAACTTTTTGAGTTATGTTGCACACTAACGGACAGACAAACAAACAGACAGATAAACAAACAAACAAACCCTGGCAAAAACATAACCTCCTTGGCGGAGGTAATAAAGTGAAATTGGATAATCTTCAATGGCACGCAGGTTGGGAAACACTGTGCTATACAACTTTGGGAAATAATTATTAGACCACAGAGAAGTGGTATGAATTGTATTTCCTACCTCCTCCTTAGTGAATCACACTGCATTTTAAACAGTTTTTCTGATCCCAAGTTTCATATCAATGATTCTGTCACTGCTTGGTTGAGCTATAAATTATTTTGGATTGTCTTAACCATATACAATATAAGTAACTGGTGCACATGAAATGAAATAAAATTAATTTTGAACATGAAGAAGAAGAGAAAGAGGATGAAAAAGAGAAGAAAAAAAAACCTTACAAACATAATATTGGTCATCTTGTGTAAAATTAAGGAATTTTACTATTATTACCATTATTTTGTGTTTTTATACAAAATTTATTGCATTATACATTATTTTGTTTGTGGGAGTCCATCATACCCATCATAAATTGCTCTAAATTACCCCCCCCCCCAAAAAAAAACAAAAAAACAAAAAAACAGGTGTGTTATTATTGTCCCCCCCCCCCCCCCAAAAAGCTGTATATATTATGAAAAAAATAAAAAAAATAAAAATGTTAATCTGTGATATGCTGCATCAGAAATTAAAACAGGGTTGGATCCAATGTGTCTCAGTGTGGATATGATGAAGATTTTGACTTGTTTTCCTCATGAGTGATATCAGTATTTAAAAAAAAAAAAAAGTGCTGTAATGTAGACTGTTGCCCATAAAGTTGGAATAATTTTGTTTTGAATCTTTTTATTCCTGTTTATTAATTAGTTGTTAGTTACCTCCGCCAAGGAGGTTATGTTTTTGCCAGGGTTTGTTTGTTTGTTTGTTTGTTTGTTTGTCTGTCTGTCTGTTTGTCTGTCTGTTTGTCTGTCCGTTAGTGTGCAACATAACTCAAAAAGTTATGGACAGATTTTGATGAAATTTTCAGGGTTTGTTGGAAATGGGATAAGGAAGAAATGATTAAATTTTGGTGGTGATCGGGGGTGGGGGGGCCCACGGGGGGGTGGGGGGGGCACTGGTCAGCCTTTGCGGAGGTCTGCGCTCTCCGAGTGCTTCTAGTTAATTAGTTAATTATTAGTAATTACCTTTGACACACACACACACACAACCATTTCATGAGAAGAGATTAAAAATAATAATAATTAATTCCAATTTTATGGGCAGTAATTTATATGTAAATGTCAAGCGACTTTACTCATTGTAGACCCTGAGGAAGCCTAGAAAGTCTATATGTTGACTGAATTTATCCTGTGTTCACTGATAACTTATTGAGGAAAAATTGTGAAATGAAGAAGTTAAAAGGATATCAAACTGTACGTCTAAAGTAAAAACCATATTGTTGCCATGTTATTTCCAGGAGTGCTGTTTTGCTTGTAATTATCTTTCAAAATCTTCAGGTACTTTGTAGAAGCCAGAAGGTCCTGCACAGACCCCTGCTAGACTTTCCCTCTTTTTTTTTTTTTTTTTATCAGCTCTGTAATTTACCATGAACTCTTGGTACTCAAGTGTAGTGGTCGCTGCACTGTAAAAAAAAAAAAAAAGAAAAAAAAGTATCACATCAACTGGAATAAGTGTTTAGATATTCCCTGTAATTGCATTTTGAAGAGTGTATTGAGGAGGGAACTGATTGTGTGATAGAATTTAGGCACAAAGTTAAGATGTGTCTATTGTCTAATTCTTATTTTGTTTAGTGTGCAGGTTCTCCATGTGAGGGCATGGAAGCAATTACCAAGTCTTTTTTTTTTTTTTTTTCATTTCCAAGCACCCCATCGCACTATCACAACACTTTGAGAGGTTTTATCACAGAGAGGTCAATGGGTTGAAAATGGTTAATGCACTGGAGTTTGTTTCTATATTTATTCATCAGCAACATTTGTTTTCAGCACCATCCTACTTGAGCGCAGTTTTTCCAACTGTTGATTACCATTATCAAGAGTTCATTTATTTCTGCAAAGGGTTGAACTTCTCAAGACCACAAAGCTGGTTTTAACCATTGAAGATGGATTGTGTGTCTGATATTGTTCCCCAAGTAAGAAGTCACATATTCAATCAGCTCTGACCTTTAGACTTCAGTTCTGTTTATTTGTTCCAAGATTTGACATGATCTGTAGTTGTTGCAATGAATTTTGGGATTTTCCTGTTGTTCCTGCCAGCGAAAATGTATCTTTGATATTGCTGGAAATTTAGTACTCTCTCATTTTGGAATCATTTTGTTAGATATGACGTCAAATGTATGTGGAAAATACGAACAGAAACAAGCAAGAACACTGCAGTAGACTGAATGAGATGATATTAAACTCACTCAACTGTCTCCCCCCACTTTTGTGTTCAATCACAAAAGTGGGGACATTAAATGGATCCAAAATATAACAATATAAGCAATATCCGCACCCATGAAAAAGATTCTGTAATATGATTCACACCAAAACTGTAGTTTGTTTTTCCTCAGATTTAGATTCATTTTGAGTGAGCCACAGCATTTAAAGCAGTTTGGACATCTTAAGCCTAAAAAAATTATTTATGTTGATTTGTTTTATATTGGAGAATTCATCCTCTATATCCAACTTAAACCTGCCTGTGACTTTCATCATAAAATTTTTCCTCAAATTTGTAAAACCCGAGTGATAGCCTAATTGTCACTAATCCGTTACTCTTTCCATGCCAACTAAATCACTTCCCCAGGGGTGCCACTAAATGTTGTTGGCTCTTTCATAAAATTCAGTGTCTTGTTGATCTGTCAAAGCAGGGGGGTGGGGGGGCCACACATAACGTCACTTGTGCTAGCATGAAAACTAAACTGAAACTTAACATGCTTTCAAAGTCCAATTCCCGACTTCTATGCCTCTTATACAGCGGATGTTACAGGACATTTTCACTACTTCTAGCCTGTATCCACTGGACCCCCTCCTCTGCTCTGTGGGCCCCCCACAAATGCTGGGCCCCATGAATTTGTCATTTTTACCCCCCCCCCCCCCCCCCCCTTATCGGCACCCCAGCACTTCCCTTGCATGAACAACTTCGTAGATGACTCCATCACAAGCAGTCCATTTGTTTTCATACCAAACCGAAACGTCACTCGGGCCTTTTCAAAAATTTTGTCGCAAACTGTATTGTAGGAACCTGAATTCCACACAGCCGCAGCAGCAACAAACATGGAGACAACAAGCAATGAAACCATGTTCGCTACCGGGTCAGAAGAAATGAAAGGAATCATTGTATATCAATTGTCATCTTATGATACAGGGTGTGTGATTGTGAAAAATAATATGTTTATGTTTATGCATTTGGCAGACGCTTTTTTCCAAAGCGACTTACAGGGGAAACCAATCAAATCACTCAATCAATCAAATTTTATTTATATAGCGCCGGATCACAACAAAAAGGTTATCTCATGACACTTTATATATAGAGTTGGTCAAAACCAGACTCTAAGCCAATTTACAGAAACCCAACAGAATCCTCCAGGAGCAAACACTTGTGACTGGTGACAGTGGCGAGGAAAAACTTCCCTTTAACAGCAGAAACCTGGAGCAGACCCAGACTCCTGGAGGATGGCCGTCTGCCTTGACCAGTTGGGGTTAAAGAGAGAGAGTAAAGAAAGAGAAAAAAAGATAGAGATAGAGACTGGGGGAGAGGGGGAAGTAGGGGGAGACACATGGAGGCAGTTGACGATAAGTGAGTGATGATGATGAAGGCAGGAGAGAGGCAGGACCACTGCAGCAGGTCCAGAGATAATCCTGGGAAAATCTGTGATAATCCCGGGAAAAACCTTATTAAAATATTTAAAATGGAATGCCTGACAGTGCTAGGACAGGAGATGCTCTCGGAAGAGCTGGGTCTTAGACACAGCGGTGTAGTCCAGGATATACGGCGGTATGCAGAGTATCCCCCCTTATTTTCCAGTCAGCATTGTGTATACCCACTTCTAAATCCCCCCAATGCGCACCATTCAGTAGTATCTGAGTCACATTGCCCATTTTTCCCCTCAGATGGTGAAGCCATGACCCGCCCCACTCCGCCTCTAAGTGGCTAGTCCTCGCTGCCTTCACTGATGAGATTGGTTAACTTTTGGCATGAGGACTGATGAGCCAATCAGAGGTAGAGTAGGGCGGGTCATTCTGATGAAAATATTGCTACGTAGCGCCGGCCACCTCTGGAACCTGACTGGACACCTCATGCAGCTGCTGCTGTGACCAGTAAAACCTACAAACAGCTCCTGATCAAGTCAGGATCATTTTATAAAAGTGAGCAAATACTGACAGATTTTTAGGTAAACTAGATAGAGTAGTCTGACATGTCACTGTTTCTAAAACAAGGCATTTTTCTGGTCTATTAAAAAAAAAAAAAAATTGAGAGTATACCCACTTCTCCAGGGACCACTACACCACTGCTTAGACATCAGTTTCATGGCATTTTCAGAATATGTCATTATGTAGGCTTATCATACATGTACTGTAAGGAGCGAAAGAGCAGTGAGGGTCCGGCCATATCCTGTATGCTTGTGAGGTGTGTATGATAAGCCTACATAATGACATATTCCAAAAATGCCATGAAACTGTTGTCTAAGTATTATTTTTCACAATCACACACCCCATATTATAAGATAACAATTGACTTTTGGTGATTCCTTCCATTTCTTCTGACCCGGTAGTGGACATGGTTTCATTGCTTGTTGTCTCTATGTTTGTTGCTACTGCGGCTACATGGAATTCCAATTCCCACAATCCACTTCATGACAAATTTCCGGAAAGGCCCAAGTGACGAATCAGTCATCTTCAAAGTTGTTCACAGTGAGGGAAGTGATTTAGTTGTGAAAGCACGGAAAGACTAATGGATTAGTGATAATTAGGCTATCACTGGGGTTTTACAAATTTGAAGAAAATTTTGTGATGAAAGGCATATACTGCTTTAAGCTTTCTCCATCTGTAAAATAAAAAAACAAAAAACAAAACGTCAGTGTTGTATTATTCTGATTGGCTTAAAGAGCAAGGCCAACCAGGTCATTGGTCAACGGTAATGTCAAAATTGTGGATATGGAGACTTTGAGAGTGGTGGAAACAATTACTGTATTATCCTTTAAACTGTATACACACAAAAAAAAGCTTCAACTGTTTTGACTATGACAAAAATCCTTTAGCTTTGAAAAGACCCATGATATTATTGATATTTCTTAATTTCCATGGCAAACAGGATCAAGAATACTGGCAATGTATGCAGATGATGTAGTACTGTTGAAGGGACAAATGATGCTGCAATAAATGACGTCGCATGCCATTACATATGATTTCAGTTTTTCACATCTGATTTATTTACCTAGCTTGATTAAAAAAAAAAAAAAAAAAAAAGTTTTAGTTTGGAAAAATCTGTTGCTTAGTGAAACCAGCTCACCTATATTTCATTATAATGTTTGGATTGTGTGTATAACAGCTGTCACAACTGTTTACAAAATTCAATGTTATTAGTAACCCAATGGAATTTGTATGATCACACCAGTGCAGAGCCTCCAAGACCAAAATACTCACAGTTCAAAACAAGATCAGAGTGACAAAAAAAGACATATTTCCCTAAATACATTATGATTTCCATTGGCTTGTTCAAATTAAAGATGTGAAAGTGGTCAATTTCTGGGCTAGCTAACACAAACCTGTCCTAGACTGCGACACAGACTTTGCAGTCATGTATCGTCTCTTGTCTTTTCCTGATTGTTTCATAATAAATCACAGCTGATTCTCTGGAAACAGTTATCACACTGAGTTGTGTACAGGCTGTTTTCTGTTAATGCAAGTAAAAAATGGTAAGAAAATAGGATGCTCACTCATAAGCCCTTTAAGAAGAGTCATAAGTACAACACTGTGGTCACACACGTGTTGCAAACTGATCTCACACTCCAATTTAACCGCTTTTAAAATAAATGCTTTGCTAATAATACAGCAGGTGCTTATACTGTAATGCAGCCAACAGGATGGTTGGTTGCACTGCAGCACTGTGACGATCACCCTGACTCACTTTTAAAGACGTCTGAGATCACTCTGTCGTCAAATGTTGAATGCCCTCAGAGTTTGGTTTACTGGTCATTGTGAATACCACTGAATAAGCTGTGATAAAGTGTTCCTCAACCACACATTCACACACACACATTTCCTTTTCTAATGACTGTGTGTGACTAAAAGATGTGGACCTTTTAGCGTAAAGCCCTCGCTCAGTCTTGAAGTAAAAATAACCCTTGAACCTTTCCTCCAGTTTTGTGGGGAAGGAAACGGGCAGCGTTCACCTAATAGCCGGCACAGAGACTGTCGTCATGGGAGTACTAACAGGGAATTTGTGTCACCATCCCCTTCCTGTTGGCCGGGCCAGCAGCAGAACTTAAACCCTAAGATAAGAACGTTAAGCAGCCCCAGTTTGACTTTATTAGTGCAGCCTAATGCAAAAACCAAACGCACCTCATGAACTGGGATTCTGCTTACTTGTGCTACCCAGGCAGTTAGCCATTTCTACTCTTCACATCGCATCAACAACAAGTGACAGGAACGGAAGCTTCAAGGGGAATTCCTGGAAGGTTCGCTAAGGGGAGAGCCTCGGTCTGTTTTACATTACAGATGTCTGCTGTGTTTTGGCAGCGTACTACAGCCAATGGAAGATGAGGCAAATCACAAACTGGGATTCCAAAACAAAAGAGGGTCTACCCCAAGCCACACCTCCTTACTGGTTCCATGGTGAGCCGGACGTTTGATTATCTCATAAGTTTACGTTTGCTGTACACCACATCTTCGGCCACACTGGTGAGTCATTAGTTACTCAGTAGATGGCAGGATTGGTAACCATAAACAAAGAAGAGCTGTTTAGGTTGGACTGCCACATTGTGTTCCCTCATCAGTGCTCCTAAATAATTGTTCACATTTTTTCTTTTATGATTTCAGTTTAAGACATGTTTTTCATACTCGTAGCCACTGAACAATGACAATGACCACAGAGGGAAAATATACGGAGAGACATGATTTTTCCTGAAACTAACTTGAAACATATTGGTTTGAAGCAAAAAATCCACAAAATTCAAAATGACCACACATCAAGTGGTTCAGAATTTCTATTATTTACTGCAAAAACCAGGATATGCATTGTGTAATTATGGGATGTTCCAGTGGAGAAATGAGAAAACATATCTTTGGTTGATGGTAAAAATCAGTAGTGAGAGATCTGAACTGATACAAAATTTTGATAGTGTCAGAAACTTGAAGAGGTCATATTTTGCTTAACCCACTTTTATTAGTCTTCGGTGCATTTATTTGTGTATTTGGACCCTAATAGTTCAAAAAGTTTGAATTTGAACCTTCCAGGGGCTGCGAAGCTATCTTTATATTCATTTTGGCAAAAATTGAGTGGATTTCTACAACCAGTTCTAATTCCTGCTTAATTTGTTACGTCTATAACTAGTTATGTCATGACATTTGCCCATATAAGGTCAAGACTTCCGACAAACATTTCTCCGAGTACGCCATAATTGTTTATCAGCAGCAGTGGTTGTAGTGAAAACTGAAAATATGTCCAAACTTTGACCCGATTACCTAAAATTGTTCAGTTGTTGGTTGAACGGGACAGAGCAGCACAGCCAACAACCTTGAGGGGGTGGGGCATGAAGTGGCTCATGTGCATTTAAAGGGCCAGCGCTCAAAATGATCTCTCTGGTGTCATGACTCAGAAATAGGGTTGAAGATGGACCTGTGGAGTTGAATTAATGAAGAATTCAGACCCAAGCATAGCATTTACAGTTTATGTAGACCACAGGGAAATGTTTTAAAATGCATAATTCCATTTAAAAAAAGAAAAATAACCCCTTTAAGTCAGCCAGAACCGATTTTCTTTTGAGTCTTTCTAGCATTTTTTTAAACAGTTTTTGTGTTGTTGTTTGGACTAACATATTTTGCGAAATGAAAGTTGTGTCAACAGAATTATTTTAAAAACCTAGAAAAAATATCTCTAGAAAAATATCCGTGTAAGTGTGGACATGGTCTAAATCAGCAGAAAAACCACAATAATTTGAAAATAGAAACTCTTATATGAAGCTCTTTCCTCTTAGTCAAAATGAAAAGACTACATTAAAATAGGGACAACCTGATGCTGTTTTACGCAGGGACCACAGGGAAATGTTTTAAAATGCATAATTCCATTTAAAACAACAAAATATCACTCTGTTCAGTGGACTTTCTCACAAAGTGACTGTTGCTGCAACTTGCATCTCTACTAAACAATCAATAGGAATTCACCATGAAATGACACATAAATCAATGCAATGCAAAAGTTAATGTGTGCTAAAACACTTACCTCAAACTTCACTGGAAACTTGCTATCCTGATTGGCCTGATTTCCCATTTCCTTCCTATCTATCTATCTGTCTGTCTGTCGGTCGGTCGGTCGGTCGGTCAGTCTGTCTGTCTGTCTGTCTGTCGGTCTGTCTGTCGGTCTGTCGGTCTAAAATTCAGATCATTATCTTGACTTCATCTTTTACAACTATTGTATAATGGCAGTGATAAACCAAGGGCAGTATTGAAGTTTTATTGTACTTTGACTTTCGTTGCTGCCTGAGATTCAGGTACACAGGTGTTCAGAAGTCTTCACATATGTTGTATTCAAGTGCATTAAATCTATGTTGCACCTTGTGACTGGTAATAAAATAATAAGTCTGCTGAAATCTGAGTCTGTACGCATCTTATTATGAACTCTATATGCAGCATGACTGTGAATTATTTTATTGTGTCACAACAGCATCTTGCATCCAAGGAAAAAGTCATAGTGTATAATTAGTCTTCTACATTCTTAGAAAGCATTTTTAATATTATTACTAAACCGTCTTAGCTTATCTCGCTGCTGTGTGTGAGAGCTACCATTAGGAAATGACTTCTTTTGTCAGACCTTCACTCTTGGCTCATCCCCAGTGGAGCACATTACATCAACAGGCAGGACAGATCTTGATTTTTGAGTGACCAAGGTTAATGCCAATTAACTTCCCCGATGTTAACGTGAAATCTGGATTTGAGATTTCATGGGGAGTGTCCACTGGTGACACAAGTTCTGTGTTTAAGTCTCCAACTCAGAGAGGACAAATGTCTAAAGCCAAGGCACATGCTTTCCAGGGAAGGGAAAATCTGATCACACATTTAACTGTGATTGGCTACATGAAACTAATTAAAACATATACGGATGTGTATCTAATAGCTTTAATGTAATTAACTGCTGAGACTGAATGAAATAGAGCTTCATACTTTTCAGAGTTGAACTTTTAACTTAAGCTTCTAGCTGCTGATTCAGTATATTGGTTAAACAGTCATCTGAAGCACCCAGCAATAAGCAGTTCAAGGCCTGTGGCACAACATCCTTATTAATATTCCTGAATCTTCTTACTGGTGCAAAGGGGAAAATCTCAGTTATACTCTCGGGAGTGTTATAAGTCACACAAGTTTGCGTGATAAATTACACGCAGGCATATTCAACTTAAACTTTTAATAATTCAGCTGAGGCTCAAAGTGCATTCAGCAAAGTGCAGTGTTAACATCATCACCAGCTGTTTAATGTGAAATATTCCCCCTGAACACCATCAGAAAAGCCAAAAAGCACTGAGTTTGAGAGTTTTAAGTGGCTGGTGACTATTGCCCAGTGCGGTCTGCCGCATGTGTTTTAATATGGAGCTCTGAGGTCGAGAACAGCACACCTGGGACACAGTACACACTGTGAGAGGAAGTGGTCCTCCGCCAAAGAAAGCAAGAGAAATTTCCAGCTAATTCACCAGTGTGCTGAGACCCCCCTTCAACCCCTCCTTTTGACGCTGTCTTTTTTAAAACAATGTCTCTAATTAGAAGTGGTGATGCTGTTGAACAAAATAGATTCTGGTATCACGTGTTTGATTTACGGGTTTTACAAGCCTTTTATTGCCATGTTCCTGACTCTATTCCATGTACGTACATTAGTGTGTGTTCTTGTTATGAGTTGTCAAACATGCATCATGTGGGTATTACAAAAAATATAGATTTGCTTGGTACAGGGAATTCCAAAATGATTTTAAGCTACCTACTATAAATGGGTAAATTTCGATTACACAGGATGTCATGTTGCATCCTTTTAAATACGTCACCTCTAATGTGCTTGAATAGATAAAATTTAAGAAGTGTATGTTATAACTTATGTAATATATTACATGTACAGTATGAAACAGCAATAGAAAGAACAAACTTTGCAGCATCTGCAACTTAGATCAAATAATGATGATTATGATGTGATTTGCAAACCTTCCATTTCCTTGCTTTTCCAATATTCAGTGTCAAGCCACAGAATGAAGTAGAATACCCTCCAAGTGGCCATTGTGCTGTATTCCTAGGGAGGGGTGGAAAAACATTATGTCTCCTTGGCTTATCTCATGGAGTCAAAAATCACCACAGGCAGGTTAGTTAGTGCTGCACCCATCCCTCTGATTCCATTAAAATATCTCATCTTTAAAACAGATTCTATCTTGAACTGTTTGGTTCGTTATTCCGATGCCTGCACCCATTTCCACATGCCGAGCCCAGGCAAGTAATGGCATTCATTTATTACGAAGCAAACCCACAGGTTGAATTCTGAGTGTCCAATAAAATTACTATTCACATTTTTATAGATGATATCTGTGCAGACCATTGGGTTTAATGGCAAGTGATTTGTTTTTATGGTTTGGTTGCATTTAAAAGCCTACAGAACTTTTGTTATTTCTTATAATGTTGCCTAATACTGCCAATGCTCACTTTTTCCCCCTCAGGTTTAACCAATGTCATATCAATCTATTGAATTCTCCATTAGGAAAAGTGTTAATGTGTCTTTTATATCTTATCAGAGGACAATTTGTGCAACTTCTCTAGTGTTTTGTCATTTAGACCATCCTAAAAATGAAAACAATCTGTAAAGTGCACATGGTACAGGGGTGGTGGTTGGTTTGAAGCCCTCATTTAGAATAACTGGTCCAGTCATACATACCTACAGTGCTGCAGGTGCTGTAGAAGTAGAAGTTTATTTTGATAGGATTAAACTGACTCTGAATGCAGACTTTGACCCTGACGAGGCCATCAGGGAAAATGTGAAGCAGAGGTTGTCGCTGTTTCTTGCCGTTTCTGTTACTAATTGCGAGCTGAGCTTTATGGAATTTGGTTTCTGGTGTTGAATTGTATGTTTTTGTTTTTGAGATGAGATATGAAAAGTTGAAGTATTTTAAGGAAATAGTGAAGCATTAGTTATTTTACTTTTTAATATTATTACTTTGCTTTATGATCATTTATGGGAAAGCTCAAGTGGCCAGATCATTAGATTGGTTAGGTTGTAAAATATCTATTAAAGCTTCAGTGGGCATTTTTTGGCGTCACTGATCAGAAAACCCATAATAAACTTTCTCCATAAGCATGCTTTTTGGCTGTGGTTTCAAGAGCAAGACAATCTTGTCCAAGATGGAAGAATTTGGTCGATCACAGAAGTAACATGGCAGCTTCCCTACCCCTGATGCTCTGGCTTTTCTTTTCCACAACAACGCAAAATACTGTGGTATTTTTTTGGACAGAGAAGAGAAAGCTGCAAGAGAATTTTGAAATATTTTCAGACTTTTTTTCCCCTGAGATACTGCCCACTGCATGTCATGTCAATTACATGTAATTCATATGTTTAACCATTACCCTCTCCTCTGAGTCTGATGTTGACTGTTATCATTATTATTATTATTATTATTATTATTATTATTATTATTATTATTATTATTATTGTTGTTGTTGTTGTTGTTATTTTGCTGTTGTTGTTGTATGAACAAGTATGATGTAATTCTTTTCCTAATCTTGGAGTTAGGGCACAAAACAAGTCACACAGTTTTTTTTTTTTTTTATTGTAATAACATAATAACGACAATCATATTATATCTGAAGTATTTTTTTTTGTTTGTTTGTTTGTTTGTTTTTTCATAAATACAAGGGATCTCAGGTATAGTTCATAAATGTTCGTCTTATGAAAGACATGTGAAATGTAGGTAAAAGGATTTGGTTCTAAAAGACAAAACCGACACAAATTCCACAAGATGTAACAAATAAATAATCTTGTTGTGGCCAAAATTATTTAACAAGATGAAAACATGGAAAAGACTAAATAAATATGTAACTAAGTAAATAAATAAGCAGAGCCGAGCACATTTCATTCAACATAGTTTTGATGGTGGACATTATAGTAGACATTATAGTAACTCGTGACATATTTAGATTAATTTGGGTAGGAGACATAAAAGTAGATGACATGGTCAAACTATATTAGGGATAGTGTTTTTCAGCTTAGACATAAATATATATTTGGTTTTTTTTTTAACATTTTATTCAAGAAAATGTTGTCTCAGGGTAATGTCAATTACATAAAGTAAAACAATGAGACTGACTGAAGGAAAGGCTATTCTTTTAGACAGGAGTTATCAGTCAGGCATGGTTCTCCACCTTGTTATAGTTCCTGGTGTGTAAAGATTTGGTGGAGCTTTTCCTGTTCTATATCTTTTAAAGTCAGCAGCATTTGTTATTACTCATTCATTGTGATCATGGCCTCTAACTGGGGGAGTTCCCTTAATAATTTCAATTTCCAGAATTATTAAAAGTCTAAATAAAGTGCACAGTCAATTTCTGCATTGTTTTTGCTTCCCGAAAGGGAAATATGATGGGTATTTATAAAATCCGAGGCTAAGTGGGAATCACTTTTAGCTTAAGAAAGTTGACCTTGACAGATAAGAGTCAGCCGAGTTTTTTCCTCCAAAAGCAGCTGTTTCCTGTGAAACTAAACAACCAAATCCTTAAACTAAGTAAGTATGACAGCATACTTAGCCATAAGGTTTACTGTACAGGAAGCTGCTCATAGTGACCTTTCCCTCCCACTTAGCTCTGCTTGTCCTTCATTTTATGATCAGACAGGAACATGGCTTATGTCCTTTGTGTCCATAATCAAAACCTTACCACTCCCAGTGACAAAGAACCACTTATCTTTGAGTTAAATGTTTACCTCGTCACTTTTCCTGAGGATTTGGGTGGAAACACCACATCATAATTTCCCCGCAACAGACTTTTTTTTTTAAAGAGAAGTCCTCCTTCTCAGGTCTTACTGTATATACGTTATTTACAGGCCTTATGTCATTCATGTGCCTGAATTTCTGATGTTTTGAGTTTGAGATGGTTTTACATTTAGGGCATCACACACAAAGTACCTTTATTATCATTTGATGCATTTTAATGCTATGTTTTTGTTGTGTTACACTGCCAGATTGTGATTGACACAAGCATGACACATGTATGCCCTGATAAGAATAGACAGAATTGTTTATTTATTTTCTCTCCTCCTTTAATGGTATCAGAATGCACTGTCTTGACTGTCTTTATGTGTGTCTTGTTTGTATTGCCCTTTTTTTTGTTTTGTTTTGTTTTGTTTTGCCTTGGGTTCTGTTTGTTTATCATGTCTAGTGTCAATCTTTGTATTATAAATACATTGCTTGAAAATATAAATGTCATACTTGTGAAATGAAAAGTTTTATAAATGTTGAAAAGTTCTATATATAAAGTTTAAAAAAAAAAAAAAAGAATAGACAGAATAATAAAGAGATTCTAGGGCAGATTATTAAGTCTACTGAATCACTATATCTAAAGTATAAAAATACTGACATATACCATGTTTCATGTTATGCAAGCAATATACGCTGTTACCCAAAAAGTTGGAATAATTTTGTTTTTAGTCACATTCCTCTTTTTA
The DNA here is from genome assembly GCF_902148855.1 of Sphaeramia orbicularis. Taxonomy (NCBI): domain Eukaryota; kingdom Metazoa; phylum Chordata; class Actinopteri; order Kurtiformes; family Apogonidae; genus Sphaeramia; species Sphaeramia orbicularis. Next base: position 22,009,775 of record NC_043960.1, read on the forward strand.
TTCCTGTTTATACACATTAGTAATCACCTTTGACCCGGTACAATGATTACATCCCGAGTAAATCACATCACAATCATTCAATGAGAAGAAGTAAAAATATTTGATATTTTATTATTTTATTTTATCCAACTTTATGGGCAATAGTGTATTTTCTTAAGGCAGATAAATAGCTGCAAGAGCCTGTAATATTTCAATTAATGTCAAATATGTATCTATTCAAAATATATGAGTATCGGTGTTAAATGGATAAAATTTAACAAGTTGGTTGTACCTGTTTATTGATAAATGGCCAAGTTTGATAAAATATTATAATATTTTTGTCCAGGCATCTCCTGTGTTAACACATATGCAACATATAGGGATCGTGTATTTTCACGTTTGAGTGGGGGTTAAATGTGAGAATAATTAGAGTTGAACACAGTTCTCTGAGGCACATTAGCACAGAGCCTGCAGTGTACCAATACAGCTGTGTAAAAACAGGTATATGGAAAACTGAGCTGATACTAAACAGAAACGTCTGAACAGAACTACTAGGAGGGGTCATGAGCAGGAGGGAGGTCTCCATCCATGTACAGGGACCACCTTGAAAGGGGTCTAGAGAATACAGCAGGGGTAAAAACTGGTCTTCAGGCAGTACGCTATGGGATTTCCATAGTGTATTAAGAAACTGTTAAATTGCTTGTATGAAAAAGATCCTGACTCAGTGGTTTTAATCAGACATGAGAAATAGTGAGACTGATGGTTTAGCTTTCTTTGCCTGGAGGGCGTGCAGAGAATGTCGCCTGTAAATCAAATTTGTCTTACTTTGTGTCAAGCATTAAAGGGAAGATTGATATGTTTTCATAGTGATAATAGCTTCCTAACAGCAAATAACATCTAGTCATCATTTAGATCTGTGGTTATTATAAGCAATTAAAAGTATCTGGATACACATAAGCATCAGCCCCTACTCTATGATTACCACAGAAATTGACACTTCGACGAATGTTGTGTCATTTGCAGGTCAGCGTTTACGCTAGCCTCTGGAAAACTGGATATGGAAGGCTTGTAACTCACTCTTGAACATGCTTTCTACCTAATCGTTGGGGTCAATTTATAACATCTAAAAACAGCTAGGATAAATAAGGTTTCAGGAATGTAACTTGCATTTTGTGCGGTTTGAATGACTGGAATAGTGCGGCATTTAGTATGCTACTGGGGGAAAAAAACGTGACGCGCAGGAAGTCAGTTTTGTGTGTCAGGCAGCAGACATCTGACAGAAACTAGAAGACCTCCTAGCAAAGCAAAAATCACATCTTACAGACTTACAACCACCTACAGAAACTACACAGGCATTAGCAGAAAATCCAAGGAAAAGACATCATGGTGCTGCCCACATTGTTTGATTGACAGGTGAACTCTGGGAAGAACAGCACAAGAACACCACAGCAATGAACACTTCACACTGAAGATGTTGCCAGAATGACAGAATAAGGATCTTGTGGATTACCACTTGAACTTTTAACCAGATGAGCACAAACAGACACAAAAACCAAATGAAGTGCATGTCTTTCAGCATGTTATATCATCATTGCTGCCATTACCATATGTTCATGAAACCAGAGTGCAGTTACACGTTTTGTGATTACGCACATATGGTAACAATTAAGCTCATGCCAGTCGGGCTAGCCTCGTGGTTAGACTGTGCAGTAGTCACACCAGTTTCACTGAAGTCATAATGCCAAGAATGGTTAGTGTCACAGCAGATGATTTGAACCTGATGCATCCGAGTCTTTGCAAAATGAATCCTGAAGCCTTCTAGTGAGCCGTATGGTTATGCGCTGGATGCCCGTGAAGCCGGATTAGTCTAATATCATTGTCTGAGTAACAGTTTCCAAAGATGTTTAGAGCAGTTTGATGAGCTTTTTCCTGCTGTCCGTTTTCCTGCCTAAAGGTTGTGGTTCACCAAGAAGGGCGGGACTAGGGAGTTTGATTTCTTTGTGACAGGCAGTGAGTCAAGTGAAATGATGCAGGCCGGCATGTAAATTCCAGAGTACGTGCTGATCTGCAGAAGCACACAACATCTCCTCTCTGAAAATAGCCTCTTGAATGAGATGGATGCATTGTCATTTAAACCTGATCAGGGATTAAAGATTCATTTGGATTCATATTGAAAAGTGATGACATTGCCAATGTCTGCGGCTTCTGATGTGGCTGAAAGTTGTGTGTTCTTACTGGGGTCAACCCTGTTTTCCCCAGAACCTATATGTTTACACATGTAAATCTAGCATGTGTTTGTTTTATAGGGTATAGACCAGGGGTTGGCAACCTTTACAGCCTAAAGAGCCATTTTTGTCTCAAAAAAAAGAAAGAAATCTGACTGGAGCCATGAAAAAAAAAGTAAACCCATCTACATTTTACCATGAGGTGGCTGCTCTGCTGTAGCCTATTTGGGTTTAGTTTGCTTTTTAACTTTTTTTTTTTTTTTTACTTTTAACTAACTTTTTAACTGCAATATTGCAATGTCTGGTGCATTTATGAAATTATACAACTATAAAAAAGCAAACATTCAAGATTTGTACAATTTTTTAAATGATGGACACTATAAGATAAGGCTTGCGGAATCAGTGGCATCTTTTAAGTCACTTCTTAAAACACACTTTTATAGACTTGCTTTTATGTGATGTTTGTCCCTTTTAATTTTAAATTTTAATTTTTTAAAAATTTGAATCTTATCCTGTTTGATTGTTGGTTTATATTCTCATACATGATGTTGTTTTATCTCACGCCTCTACTTTTGCATTGATTTAACAGCATCATGTTACATTACCCCTGCCCTCCTTATTCCACTTCATTTAATCTATTCGAAGTGTCTTGTTTCTGCATTGTTGTATACATCTCTCCTATTATGTTGCTTCTATTTTAGTGTTTTTACTTACATCTTGTATCCTGCTGTTGTGCCCTTTACTTGTTTGTCAAAGCACTTTGTAAACTTTGTTTTAAAAGGTGCTATATAAATAAAGCTATTATTATTTTAAGCTATTATTTCCAGAACATAATTAAGTAGTGCAATGGAGAAAAAGCGCAACTTTCATGTATAGTGGCTTACTTACAAACTACAACCAAATGCAAATTGAGCAACTCGTATTGAATTTAGGAAGAAAATAATCCGTTTTGGTTTTTATGCTGTGAAAAAATGATTTTATTCCATGTGAAGCCTGCACATTTCTGCAGATGGACAAAGTTAGAATAGATTTAGGTCGATAACAATGTTAAAAAGTAATGACTTATTCAGTTCATTTCAAAATGTTCCTTATGTTTTTTGGCCAAAGGAGCCATAGACAGATGCTAAAGAGCCATATGCGGCCCTGGAGCCACAGGTTGCAGACCCCTAGTATAGACAAAGACATAGCCCTCAGAACATAATTTACTGCTAATATACCTCGGAAGCTGCTCAAAAATTTTACTGGTGAACTTTTTAAACTTGTCATTTTTTAACCCTTAAAGACCCAAACATCCATGATTGTCCAGAACTATGTACTGATCTAAACTGTTTAATACCTTTTGATCCAGTAATCCTATCAATACATGTTAATAATTGGTTTAAAATGCAGTTTGTCATCTTTTCATGGTCAGGTGCTGCAAAGCTATGTTTAAATTCATTTTGGCAAAAATCCAGTGGATTTCTACAACCCGTTTTAATTCCTGCTTAATTTGTAACATCTATAACTAGTTATGTCAAAACATTAACACATATAAGGTCCAGACTTCCAATGAACATTTCTCCAGTACGCCATAATTATTTGTCAGCAGCAGCGGTTGTAGTAAAAACTGAAAATATGTCCAAACTTCGAGCCAGTTATCTAAAATGTTCAGTTGTTAATTTTATTAACGAACAGAAGTGGCTGAACAGGACAGAGCAGCACGGTCAACAACCTGGAGGGGGTGAAGTGGCTCATTTGCATTTAAAGGGCCAACACTCAAAATGACCTTTCTGGTGTCATTAATCAGAAATAGGGTTGAAGATGGAACTGTATACTTTAATTAATGAAGAATTCAGACCCAAGCGTAGCATTTACAGTTTATGTAGACCACAGGGAAATATTTTAAAATACATAATTCCATTTTTTTTAAAAGCAAAATATCACTTCTTTAACCCTTTCATGCATTAATTATGAGAAGCTTAGTCCAGATTTTTTTGTCTTGGGTGTTTTTATTCCTCCTTAGGCATGAAAAAAATAATGCGATCCAAGTTTGTTTTTTTTTTTTCATGGAGTTACAAAAATGTCCATGCATTCAATTTTTGAAGTAAAGAAACGTGTGTTTAAAACCCAATATCAGAAAGTGATATGAAAACAATGAAAGAAAAACATTTTTAATGCTGCTAATCTGATGTTTTCTCACATTTTAACATATTCTAATGCTAGTTATTACTCACTTCATTGAGATAATATGCAAAAAAACCTCTTTTTGTCTTACAAATAACAACTGATTTACACTAAAACATGTTACTGCTGATCAGGTTTATCAAGAACAGCAAAGTTACAGTAATGGTATGAATGTCAGTGTATGAAATGATGCATAAGCGTCCACTGTATTGGCTGATATGGAACTAAAAATACAAAACCCATGAATATACAAGGAAACAGCTTTGAATAACTGTCCACTGTAGTGACCAATATGCATGACAGGGTTAAGTTACCTTAAGTGTTGGTTTGAGTTGTCCAAAGTTTCTTTATACATCAGATTTGATGTTTCAGGTGCAGGTGAAAAGAAAAATTGGGTGTGATGCCACTGTTTTCTGATCGCTCCATTTTCTTCTGCCCTCACAGATACACACAAACCAGACTTTATCTTTAAAAAATTAGCTAAAAATATCTGTTTTGCTAAATATCAGTAGTATTATGCTGGGGGCATTGATTTAGTAAATTCCACAGACCAAATTCTCCAAGTCAGAATTTGGGGGTCTCCTGGATACAGTAAATCTGAAAGTTTGTAAGACCATCAACAAGATAGAAAAAATCTTTACAAGTATAATATTTGTCATCAGTTTTGATACTTAACATTTGTAATAACATATATTTGAATGAGGGAAAATGAGATATAGCAGGACCTATAAAAAAAGAACGGCAAAGGAAATAGAAACTGCTCTGCTTTAGTCACATAAAAGGAAACCACTGCTATAGACTGTAGAAAAACACTGTGATATCACGTCTGCAACATCACACATACAGTAGGTACAAGGGACTTTTAGATGACTAGAGTTGAGGTTAGCGCTTGTCTCATTGTCTCTAGACTGAGGCCAAAAAACCCAAATTTTGCAATGGGCACAAAGCCTAGATGAGTATAACTGAAACTGTCTGGAATAATCACCCACTCATTACGCACTGAAGAGTATGATCGCATGGCTTATTAACCCTCCTAAAATTAAATGGTTTGAACTAAGATAATTATTTGTCATTTTATTTTTCATTATTAAAGGTGCAGTATGTAATATTCATGCATGCTTGAGTGCTTACATGGAGTCTGTGCTGTGCTGGAGCTGGTCATTTGTTGATGTTGGCGAACTCTAAGCTTCAAAGCTAACGATTGCACAATGTTGCTGTAAAGGAACAGAAGACAGGCACTGAGGCACCTGGGAAAAAGCATGAGGATTTCTGCTGAAAATCTGATCCAAGTCCTCTACGTAGGATTTAGTGCAGGCAGTTTTCATGCTACGCAGACAGTCAGTTAAGTTATTCATGATAAAAATAAATACATATATAATACATTTTGTTTACATAGAATATGTTATATATTATACATGTAAGTCTTTGGCTACTCTGTGTGCAGTAACTTTATCTACCATTTCTATGCATCATAATCATCTTCAACTGCATGACTAAGAGCTCAGAAATGGGTTTATTCTATGCCTGCAGCTGTTATCTGTTATCTTAGATCATGATCAATGTTAATTAAATGATGTTGTATATGATATGATGTTAATTATATTATTACATGATGTACTTTTCAGAGGTATTATACGTGTCATTAAAAAATAAATAACAAGTGGTGCCAGGCACAACAAACCCCGCCCCTCATACATATTGCAGCTTATTTTGGCATCGATCCAGCTGATGTCATCATGTCTATGCGTGTGCTGACGTCAGCATATCAATTGCTTCTTTATATGTACCAAGTTTGAAGTGAACTGAAACAAAATGGATGTTTGTATAGACATTTGAAATTTCGTCCATTATAAGTAAATGGGAGAAGAAAAAAGGATTAAAAAATTCATGAAAGATTTGAACTTTGACCTACTTTTCCCAAAATGTAACCACATCTGTTCTGGGTCCCTGGCAATCTCTAAACCAAATTTGGTATGAATTCAACGAATAGTTTTGCTGCTACAGACATTTGAAATTTTGCCCATTATAAGTAAATGGGGGGTGATTACAAAATTCATAACAAATTTGAACTTTTAACTACAATACCCTTTGTCTCGTGCTAATAATGTAGTCAATATTACGCTAACCTAACGCAAAGCTTAAGGGATTTTTGAATTATTGTATTTAGCACCAAGCTAGTGCATTTATTTCAGTCCATTCCTAGCAGTCGAGTAGGGTCTGTCAATTAAAGCGTTCAGTTTTACACGGCATTAACTTGTTTTGCTGCTGTTGAAGGAATAACGATAAAGAATTCCAAGTCCAAGTCAACTGTAAAATGCAACATCTGATCTCTGATGACCAGTGAGTCAGATTTTCACAGACATGTAGGAGTTATGTCAACCCATAAAGACCCAAACATCCATCACCGACTAAAAGCATGTACTGAGCTAAACTGTTTAATACCTGTTGAAACACTAATCCTATCAATACATGTAAATAATTAGTGTAAAATACAGTTTGTCATCTTTTCATAGTTGTCAGATATGACCCTTTTGGACGTTCAGAGGCTCAGGGGTGAACGTGGAAACACCGTCATCTCCTAAAACAGTGATTTATCAGTAAAACCCATGGTGGAAATGCTTGGTTTATGTTCAGTTAATGATATATTTTACTGAAAAAGTGACTTTTTCTGCAGTTTTCTCTGTTTTTGATATAATAACCCTCAGCTTTAATCTGAGCTTTTATGAACAGCTTTTTGATCAGTAAATTAAATACAGGAAAATACCTGATTTATACTGACAAAATGCAAAATAGATCATATTTATTATCATAAGTGGTGATAAATCACTTAAGAAAGGTCAGATATAGAGAAATTTTCATTTGGGAACTGACACAAAAGTAGTACTTGGTCTTCATGGGTTAATGTGAATATCCTATTGATTCATCAGAAAAGTCAGACAGGGCAAAATAAGCTGCACCAATCTAGGCAATGGAAGCACAGTGTATAATAATAGGCAGAAAAATGTGGGTGTATTTGCTTCATTTAGGTGAAAAAAGATTGGATATTTTCACAAATATAACTCTGGCAACAGGTTCATATGAAAGCAAACACTGTATCAATTAAAATTCAGGGGATTCTACACAGTAGGGCTTGAAATAGTGAAGATATTTTATTTTACTAGGGAAAGTGCAATGGACTATTGTAATTATACAGTGGCCAAAATGCAGAGCCAGTTTAAAGATGCAAAAATGCAGAGTTTCTCTCAGCTAACAAATATAAAAGGGTATCACAAACAGCCTAAACCAGAGAAACATGAAGAAATACACAGTTTGGTTGTAGCTGTGTTTCAATAGAGGCGAGAAAACTGTAATTGAGATTGTGGATTGTGATTTAACCTCAAAAGATGGTCATAAATTCTTTTGGCTAGATTATTCAGCTGTATTTCATTCTCTCTCAAACAAGAGAGGAAATCTACCAATTGCTACAACACAGATGCAAAAGAGTGTATCCACAAACAGGAAGAAGAGAAAAACAGAAAACACCAAACGCTTGAATGTTTAACTAAAGGCTAAATCGACAGCTCAGGTAGATTTCATTGTGTGACTTCTATTCAAAACATCTCACATGCTCTTCTGTCCATGACACAAAGATGTTTGGAGATAATTTTAATCCCAGGGTTGACCACCATCTGGTCCGGTTTGGGGACCACAGGATTTCATCTCTGCTTTTTGCAGATGACGTTGTCCTGTTGGCTTCATCGAACCTGGACCTTCAGCGTGCCCTGGGGTGGTTTGCAGCCGAGTGTGAAGCGAGTGGGATGAGGATCAGCACCTCCAAATCCGAGGCCATGGTTCTCGACTGGAAAAAGGAGGTTTGCCCTCTCTGAGTTGGTGGAGAGTCTTTGCCCCAAGTGGAGGAGTTCAGGTATCTTGGGGTCTTGTTCACAAGTGAGGGAAGGATAGAGCGTGAGATTGACAGATGGATCGGTGCAGCATCTGCAGTGATGCAGTCGCTGTATTGGTTGGTTGTGGTGAAGAAGGAGCTGAGCCAAAAGGCAAAGCTCTCGATTTACCGGTCAATCTACGTTCCTACCCTCACCTATGATCATGAGCTTTGGGTCATGACCAAAAGAACAAGATCCCGGATTCAAGTGGTCGAAATGAGCTTCCTCCGTCGGGTGGCTGGGCGCATCCTGAGGGATAGGGTGAGGAGCTCAGTCACCAGGGAGGAGCTCGGAGTAGAACTGCTGCTCCTCCATATCGAGAGGGGCCAGCTGAGGTGGCTTGGGCATCTTTTTCGGATGCCTCCTGGACGCCTCCCTGGGGAGGTGTTCTGGGCATGTCCCGCTGGGAGGAGACCTCGGGGAAGACCTAGGACACGCTGGAGAGACTATGTCTCTTGGCTGGCCTGGGAACGCCGTGGGGTCCCCCTGGAAGAGCTGGAGGAGGTGTCTGGGGAGAGGGAGGTCTGGGCATCCCTGCTTAGACTGTTGCCCCTGCGACCCGGCCCCGGACAAAGCGGAAGATAATGGATGGATGGAAGGGTTGACCGCCAACAAACTGCAATGAGTAAAAGAGGAAAAACGAGAGTAAAGCTGCTTTCGACAGTGGATATTTTTCCTGCATCTCTCGGCTCCCTACCACAACTTCCTAAACAGTGTCAGATGGTGAAAGTGAAAGTTTGTTTTGATGCTCTGTAGTCTAATTGCTCTTGCTGACTCATGCTCCGACTCCTCAGCTGTAAAAAATGTCACCATGCCCTCAAATTCCCCATCCTCATTTAGTTTGTTTAATTCTGTTTTTGTGGAAAGTAATGATGATCACATTTCCACTTTTGCATTCAAACAAGAAATGAGAAAATTACTTCAAATATTAGACATCCATCATCTTTTTGCACTTATGTGATATTTTCTCTTATATTCTCGGTTACCCAGTTTGGCCTAAACATCATATTTCCTCATCCTTTTTGTTTTAAATAAACAAAACACAAAAAAATGTTAATGTTCGGTAAAAGCTCTTCTGATGGTCCTGTCAGATTTGTAGATTGCATCAAAAATGTGGGGTGAAAATATTATGCCAAGTCAGTGCATCATACAATACATCAATTCATCAGAAGACAAAAGAGACAATTGTGAAGCAACCTCCTTCACCTTCAATGTTCTGATATCAATCCGCAGTCTGGCAGTGATAATTTCCTGTATAACAGCACTCTCAGATTGATGTTTATGCAAATCAGTTCAGAAATGCATTATCAAACCTAATAATATTACCATTTGTGACACCAAACCTTTCATTTTGTGCCAAATTGCACCAGGGAGACGCCTTTCGGGTGTTTCTTCCAACTCAAGGCACCACTATTGAGTTTCCAGCCCTTCATTTAGTCCAAATCAACATCCCCACCCAGAACAAATGCTCTACCTCAGATGACTCTCAAAACAATTCACACAGGATGAGCTGAGGCTTCCAACTGCGTTTCCTATAACCTCTGATAGCACTCTGAGGAGACTCTCCTCATCAAGTGTTTCAGTAGATCAAAGTCAGATCAAGAGGTTTGATTATTTAATTTTTTTCTGTTTCCTGTCTGTGCAGTTGACCAGATGACTTCTATTCAGAGTGGCTGGCGAAAATGAAAAACTAAATTCACAGCAGTAATGTGGTGTTCACACAAAAATAAGACCATAATGCACACAACAAATGAATTTTTATTGCGGTACGAAGTCATACTAATAATAGTTAACAAAGGACCACTCAACTCTAAATTATTTTTTTTTTTACAACTCATCCATTGCTTTTAAAGTGAAGCCAGTCTCATCTTGTTCCAGTGTATCATTTATTAATGCTTTTAGACAACTGAGCTTTGACTCCAGTTAAATATAATCTTTACAATTGTTTGTACAACTTGTATCATAATAGCGATTGTGCAGACATGTGCAACCCCGAGGTCTGTCTGTCAGGCAGAGGAAAGAAACGGGGAGGAACAGGAGTGGCAGGAGAATCTCCCTCAGGGAGAGCACGGTAGGGCAGGAGACAACATGGCAAAGGCAGCAGGAACACTCAAAAAACATGGCCGACTGCCAAGAGTATTTTGGCAGACCTTGGCTGACACAGCACTTCACTGGAGTGGCCACACAGACTCTTTGGTTAAGACTTACAGGGTTTTGCACTCTTCCAGTCTCATGCATGTAAACAGCGTGCACACATCAAGATCAGAGCTACTCAGACATGACAATTCTCTTACACAACCACTGTGTACACACTTGAGAGGTATATTAAGCTTGTAAAGTACAATACAAACAAAAGGCATGCTGCCATATAAACAGACTAATACTTGACAGAACATACAATATTAGACAGACCACACAAAAATACACTCAAACCTCACACACTCATGCTTGTGATCTTGTCAGAATTTCAATAGATGTATTGTATCGTACTCTGGCATTTCATCTTAAGTGTTCAACTTCAACACAAAGGAGGGTCCTGTCATGAACCTTGAGGGGACGTTCCAACACTTTATGACTGAAACGTACAGTATGTCTCAGGTACAGGTATGTAATGCAGGGTGTGTGAGAGACTTTGCCTTTGCCTGCTTGGTCATCATCTTCATACTCCTAGTAAATACTAACTCATTTCTGATTCATTTCTCTCCTTCCCTCTTTTTCATGCAAACACTCCTAAAACAACATTTCAACCAGTGGCGGCTGCTTTTCTTTCAGAGAGGGGAAGCTCATTGTCGGCTTACATCAAAAAAAATTGTCAAATTATTTAAGCATAAATTCGGCCCTCCGTTCCTTTTTAAGAAAATGGTCAGTGACCTTATCGTACCAAGTAGGCGTCTTTTCCAGGGACTTGACCAGTGTCCTCTCTATGTCCAGCAGAGCTAGGCTGCTTAGACGGTCTTGGCCCATTTTGTTGCGGGTGTAGGACTTCAGCCTTTTTAAACAAGAGATGCTCCTTTCACTCCGACCTAGCCGACAGTGTGATTGATTTAACTATCTACAAAACGATATTAAACTCGAACCAGAAATGATTAAATTATGTAACTGAAACAAGAAAACGTTGAAATTATGTTAAATTGAAACAAGGAAGTAAAATGAGTGTGTTTTATTTACAGTGCAAGAAATGAACCAGTAATTTTGCAGTTGTTTCTCTCTCGATTTCACAGCAGAATGCGCAACGGTATTAAACTGAACTCTGTCAAGTGAAGGAGTAGATCTCAAAATAGCTGTCAATCAAACGGGATTCAGCCTTTCGACTGATCATCCAATCAGCACGTGGAATTCTGGCGTCCAGCCCTGCCGAGCTCCGCCCACAGCTCCATTCACCCCCAGAGACTCTGAGCGTCCGGGGGCGGGACAACATCGTGGCATTTATCCAATTGCCGTCCAGTTTTGAGGCAATGAAAAAAACTGTTCCACTCAGTCCCATTGAAGTGCATGGATGCCCGGAGTCTACGGGCAAATGAATTGACCATAGATCATATGAGAAAACAGCGCAACGGGAATGGATGAGAAGTGAACAACATTGCATCCGTTGGTTTGTGATAAAGCTGATTCTGAACAAACTTGTCTTTGAGATGAATGTGTTCTAACACATTTGTAGTCAATGAAATGTCAATACAACCGTACATATTTGACCATTTAATTTTCGTAATTTTAGGGGGAAGCCAGGCTACCCTTGCAGTCTATGAAAAATCGCCTCTGATTTCAACATATTGATATGTGGACTTTGATAAATGCAAGGTTGTCAAAATTTAAATTCACAATGGAGAGCACTAAGCCATTTGTGATGTTATATTTGCAACCAGATGGCAGTGTTGAGAATGCGATGAGAGAGAACGGCTTTTGAAGATCTGGTATCATTTTGTAGCAGTGATTCATCATTGGCATGGCAACTCTATCAGGTATTTGTAAAATGGTTGTTAAAAACACATCTGATGTCTCCAATGGCCTTGGCCTTTGGAAAATAACACTTCTATTTTTAACATTTCTATTCACAATGCAATTACTACAGTTAGCTGCAGGCCAGAGGTAGGTTTTCTCCAGAAGTGTTATTGGAGGTTAAGTACTTATGTGTGTACTCTGTCCAAACTAAACACAGTGCAGATTGTGTCACATTAGGTGGAAGTGATTTTAACCCATAAAGACTTAAATATCCAAAAACCCAAACCATCTACTGTTTAATACCTGTTGATCCACTAATCCTATCAATCCATGTAAATAATTGGTGCATAATACAGTTTGTCATCTTTTCATGGTCATCAGATATGACCCACTTGAATGTGAAAACACTGTCATCTTCTACAACATTGATTCACCAGTAAAACCCATGGAGTTGGATCAATGACAGTGGATGGACACACTGAGTTTATGTTCAGTTAATGATATATTTGACTGAAAAAGTCACTTTTTCTGCAGTTTTCAGTGTTTTTGATATTATAACCCTCAGCTTTAATCTGAGCTTTTATGAATATCTTCATGATCAGTGAATTAAATACAGGAAAATACCTGGTTTATACTGATAAAGTACAAAATACAGAAGATAATATTATAATAAATGGCAATAAACTACTTAAGAAAGATTAGATATGGAGAAAATTTCATTTGGGAACTGACATAAAAGTAGCACTGGGTCTTTATGGGTTAAGGTTTTGAAAATAATGTGTACTTTGTTGATCATGAACAGTGCTGTCCTGAAGCTTGTGTCCTGTCCTCTGAGTTCAGTACGTTACCCTCATGATGACGCTGTATTACAGAGTACCCAGTGTGCCAACATTTTCTCTGAAAAAGGTAGGTCGTGTAATTTTACTGTGAGGTAAGGATAGCTAATATTAGCCCAAAACGACAAAGGAGGAATATTGTCACCTAACTGCTTCATGGCTAATTACATGCCAAAAGACCTGACACCACTTGACACCGGAGGGAGTCTCGTGGTGCACTGTTTTAGGAAACAAACATCCACTTCCAATGCTAGCTGCCAGTACAGCGACAAATTATGGGAATAATTTAGAAAAAACTTCCTCCCAGATGTGAGGGCAGCTTCAGGTCTTCTAAAGTGAAAAAGTCTTTCTTTTACAACCTTCCACTTAACGTCTGCCGAAAGGTTTTCCTTCCGTTCCACAAGTATATGACTTATTTGGGGAACCTAATAACGATTATTCAGGGTGGCAGGGTAGCCTAGTGGTTAAGTGACCGTCCCATCATGTAAAGGACAAGGGTTCAATCGCAGTAACAGCCCTATGCATTGGCCGGATGCCTTTCAGCAAGATGTTAAAACCACTCACTCAATCACTCTGGATATGACTGTTAGCCACATGTTAACTCACTCTGAATTATTAAGTGGAGTGTTTTTTAAATTTTCATATTAAACATAGAATGGCTGATCCTAAAAAAACATAGTGAGTCATGGAGCAGATAAATATACTTTACTTAGGCCCACAGGGGACATTGGCCCCTGACAAAGGCCCACCACTGCTCCCAGTCTCTCCAGCTGGCTCCAGGTATAACCCATCACCATGGTATCTGCAGCCGATGTTTCTTGACCAGCCTCTCTTCCATTTCCCATGTGGATTCTACGTGAAGGCCTCTCTGATGATGCTGACGATCACTGGATTATAAACGTTTTGTTTAATCCATCCCCACTGTCTCTCCAGATAGCTGGTCTGTCTTCTAAATACTGGTCCCCCCCAGTCTATGCAGAGTAGATACACACTCTTAGAGTGTGTATCCCTTTAACCCCTGACGTGTCTGTAGTGAGCGTTTTGAATGTATGATTGAATTTAAATATTCATAAAAATTCAACTGTTTGCTCAATAAGAAAAATTTCAAAACATGCTGATAGAATAGACCTTGTTCATTCCATAGACATCTGAGCATGCTCAGTACAGCCCCTGCCACCTGTGCAATGGGGGGTAAAACTCGGAGCAGTGACAAAGACTGACTCACTATAGAAATGGAAGGTTTGGGCTTTTTTTTTTTTTTTTTTTTTTTTTTTACACCATTTTCTTTGTGGTTTTTAGTTTTTACTGTTGTGTGCAGTTTTATGGTGATTTTCCTTTTCTTTTTTTAACTGTGTTTTTACTAAGTTTTGACCATATAACTGCTTTTTGGTGTTCAACCAGATGTCAAAAAGCAGCTGGACTGATTTAGAAAAAAAAAAAAAAAAAAAATCAAATGCACACTAAACAATTGTCTCAGTTCACAGTTCATGTTAAAAATCCTAAATCTCTTATTAATGTACATTCTGAGTATTTTATTTAGTAAAAACCTGTAAAACTGGAATTTCTTTCTTTGCCATTTTCTGTTATTCCACCCTGTTTTGACCCTAAAATACACAGTAAAGCAAAATCATTGAAGAAAAGGACCACAAGCACATACTCACAGCAGCTTTTATGACACTGAAACAGACGCAAATTCACAGCAGCACGTTTACCTGGAATAATGTTTTAGGGGTTAAAGGGTTAAGGTCTGCACACTTTAGTTCTTCAGATTTATACCTTTACATAGGTGTTACAAGATCTGATCTTCATGTCTGTTTTTTCGTTTTTGGCTTTGTTATTTCTTACTTTGACATCTCCAGCAGCACCACCTTTCTTAGTGATGATGCTGTCCATGTATGTGAAGGTCCTCATCTACTCCAGTGTTCTAAGTTTCACTATTTCGACACTTGATACATAGACTTGTCTGCACTGCACTGTTGTCTTAACAGAGCTAGATCAATGGAAAAATCCAGGTCTTCCAGCTGTGTGAGAATACATTACTGGGCACTTTCTCCTGTCTAAGGCGCGGTCCTCCACAAAGTCATTTCAAATAGGACTCGGACACTGTCTAACACCACTCGCTAACCTGATGAGATGACAGGTGTGATAGTGTCTACACAGATCCATGATGTATTTTATCTCTGCTGAAGGAAAACTTAAGGGTTGAGTATTTTAAGAGGACTTGATCCTCTTAAAATACTCACCCTTTCTTTTAATTACATTGACAAGGACATTTTTTAACAGTGGTGGCTGCTCGTCTTTCAGAGAGGGGAAGGTCATTGTCGGCTTATGTCAAAAAAAAAAAAAAAAAAAGTCAAGTTATTTAAACATAAATTCAGCCCTCTGTTCCTTTTTAAGAAAATGGTCAGTGACCTTGTCGTACCAACTAAACAAGAAAACTTTGAAATTATGTTAAATTGAAACAAGGAAATGCAATGAGTGTGTTTTATTTACAGTGCAAGAAATGAACAAGTAATTTCGTAATGGTTTCTCTGATTTCACAGCAGAATGCACAACGGTATTAAACTGAACTCTGTCAAGTAAAGGAGTAGATCTCAAAATAGCTGTCAATCAAATGGGATTCAGCCTTTTGACTGATCCTCCAATCAGCATGTGGAAGCTCGGCGTCCAGCCCGGCCGAGCTCCACCCACAGCTCCATTCACCCCCAGAGATGCCAGGCGTCCGGGGGCGGGACAACATCATGGCATTTATCCAATTACCGTCCAGTTTTCAGGCAATGAAAAAAACTGTTCCACTCAGTCCCATTGAAGTCCATGTACGCTGGGTGTCTACAGGCAAATGAATTGATCATAGATCGTATGAGAAAACAGCGCAACGGGAATGTATAAGAAGTGAACAACATCGAGTCCACTGATTTGTGATAAAGCTGATTCTGAACGAACTCATCTGTGAGATGAACGTGTTCTAACACATTTGTAGTCAATGAAATGTCAACACAACCGTACATATTTGACCATTTAATTTTCATAACTTTAGGGGAAGCCGGCCTTCCTTGCAGTCTATGAGAAATCGCCACAGTTTTTTAAATATAATTTTAGTTACTAGAAATTATGATCATACCAATAATTATTTTGCAACTTTTTTATTGACTAAATATATTCCCTTTTATTTATTGTCGAATATATTGGGGTGGAGATTTCATCGCAACATAGATGAGAGAGCTATGGTGACTTGCAAGGCTTAACTCTTTATTTTTGATTGAGTGATTGGTTGGTTGGTTGATTAATTGATTGATTGATTGGTTTTGTTAACAGTAAGAATAATTAATTGCACAGGATGAAAAGAAAGTGTCATTAGCTTGATAAGGAAGGCTCCACTGACACCCGTTCCTCTTACCAGATCTTTTCAAACAGTATTTCTACCACAGTTTTCCTCACCTGTCTTGCGTCCTTCTTCAACGTTCTGTTTGGTCTGTCTCAGTTAATGTTGAAATTTGTGTTTTCATGCTGGATTTCAGGACACTTCAGATATGTGCCTCTGTTAAACAGGTCCTTGAAACACAAAATGCTCATCCCTCCTGTTAAATTGCCACTCTGTAGGTCTCGCTGTAGTTGCTGGACAGTTTGCTGGTGGTGTCTTGCAGTATGCCAGTAGAGAGTACATGTGTGCAGGAGGGTGCAGCCAATGGATGCCTACGACACCAGAGGTAGAGAGTCTGCTAGTATGGAAGTACAGGGTTAGACTGGTATGTGCATGCACCAAAATATTGCAGCAAAGTTGTTGATAGCCTAAACCAGGGGTGTCAAACTCATTTTAGTTCAGGAGTCACATACAACCCAATATAATCGCAAATGGATTGGAGTAGTAAAATAATGACATAATAACCTATAAATAATGTCAAATCCAAACTTTTCTGTGTTTTAAAATGAAAAAAGTAAAATGACATTATGGAAATGTTTACATCGACAAACTATCCTTTAAAAAACTATGAATAACATGAACAACCTTGGATTTCTTTAGAAAAATTAGTGCAATTTTAACAATGTTATGAACTATGCTTACCATTTACACATGTGCATTATAACTTACAGATCACAGGGGATCTATAAAGGTGCTCAACATTTAGTAACAAGCAAAATACTGTTAAAATTCCACTTGGCTCCTGTTTGTCCAGTTATTCACATTTTTTTGTGAAAGGATAGTTTGTAAATGTAAGTATTTTCATGCAAATTTCCTTTTTTTTTTTTTTTTTTTTTTTTTTTACACAAAAACAAGAAAAAATTGGAGTTATCATACTATTATCCTACTATTATTACACGTGCCTGGTCCACTTGAAAATAAGTTGGGCTGCATATGACCAAAGAAACTACAATTATTTTGACACCTTTGACTGTTAATATCTCCCCTATGTTTGACACCCCAGGCCTTGTCCATCCCTACCAGTATTTGTCACTCTGCAGTGTGAGTGCAGTGTTTTAGACAATAATGGAAAAATTTAAATTACTCATAACCCATAAGGATCCAGTGCTACTTTTGTGGTAGTTCCCAAATTAATTTTTTTTTTTCTATTTAACCTTTTTCAAGTGACTTATCACCATTTAATATACTATTATTCTCTGTATTTTTGCATTTTTCAGTGTGGATCATGTATTGTCCTATATTTAATTCACAAATTATGTAGATGTTCATGAAAACTCAGAGTAAATTCAAAGGTTATTATGTCAAAACAGAGAAAACTGCAGAAAAAATGACTTTTCTCAACAAAATATATTTAACAAAATTCTCCATCCACTGTCATTTATCAAACTCCTTTGGTTTTACTGGTCAGTCAGTGTTGTATCATGTTCACTACAGCGCCTCTGACCATCCAAATGGGGTCATATCTGATGACCATGAAAAGGTGACTCTGCAGTTTACACCAAGTATTCACATGTATTGAAAGGATTAGTGGATCAACAGGTATTAAACATTTTACATTAGAAGATGGTTTTGGTTTTTGGATGTTTAGATCTTTAAGGGTTAAGAAAGTATAATTAATGAAGAAATATATTTTTGCACAAATGCTACAATATTATACGACTGTAAAATTGAAGAAATGCAATAACAGATTATTAACTGTAAACATCGACGACGAGCCTTAATGTCCTCAAATAGAAACAAAATATTGACTTCATAGCTTTTACCAGGGGATTTCCACCTTAGAACAATTGGTGAATAAAACCCAATGTTGCGATCTTCTGGGTTATGGCTGCACGTGAGGCAAAATAATGGAACACGCTTGATCTTGCCTCACACTTCACTGTATGTAAATTTCGTGGGATAATAAAACATTATTGAGAGACCACAAGTTAGTTTGTTTTGACTTATTTATGACAGAGGTGTTGTTATAATGTGTCATGGCTAAATGTAACACTGACGTAAAATATTGAAAGCAGGTTCGGTCTTGCATTAGACTTATGTAAATTTTTTGTAGGAGAATAAACTATTATTCATAGACCGCAAGTTCATTAGTTCATTTTTAGTTATTTATGACACCTGTGTGGCCATGCACACTCTCTCTTTGTAATTTGTTGCAGGGTAAATGTCATGCTGGCATAAAATAATGATAGCAGGCTCGGTCTTGCCTTACTCTTACTATATGTAAATTTTGTGGGAGACAAAGAACATTATTCAAAGACCACAAGTTTGTTCCTTTTCAGTTATTTATGACCACCTGGAGCCTCTTTCAACATTCAACCTACTTTAAAGTGTGTTTCAAGCAGACAGAAAACTTTCACACCTACAGGAACCTCAATGACCTTCATTTTTTTGGGCTGTGGGAGGAACTTAAACTCCACTAACAATAGGAGAACACTCTCAAACATCTCACGTGTAAATCCAAAACATTCTTGCTGTTGTGACTTTGTAACCACTAACTCCTCAGAGCTTTAATCATTGTTTCTTCTAATGAAAATCATGGGTTCATTACCTCATATAGTCAAAATGTGCATGATTATTGATATAATGATTGTAAGTTAAATAAATGAGGAACCATGTAGGGATTTATTTAATCTTTATTTTATTGACACAAACATTTCTGAGCATTTTTGTTTGGTTGCAGCTGATGGTGATTGAGAAGCAGAGGACGACCAGCCATTTCATCTGGTGAAGAGAGATGGACTTAATTAATACAATTATTATTATTAAGTATTTGTAGTGTAAATTTAAATCTATTTCCAAAATCTATTTACTACAAATGCAGCCCAGTACCAAACAGAGCCTCAGTTCACGTCTTACTGGTTGTCTCCTCAGCAGGGTGTGGTGGCAAATGGGAGAGGCCTTCCCAAGGAACTAGGAGGAATAGAAGAACCGGAAGTAATTCTGATTTACTTAATCATATGAAGCCTTGGTGGTATGGATGTGCACTGTTGCCAATAAATGTTTTCAGACACATTACTCTTTTTATTCCTGTACACATCAGTAATCACCTTTTACCTGGTGCAATGATAACATACTGAGTCCTAGTTACACTTTATATATCAGGAATAAATCACATTGTCACAATCATTTCATGAGAAGAGGTGAAGATGTTTTTTTCCAACTTTATTGGCAATGTGTATTTATAGGAACTTGAACTTATATTATGAAATGTTGGCTTGACATCATATTGAAGTCTTTTTGTTTTATTGAATCTGATCTTACCTCTTCTTTAATCTACCGGTACAGGTCACTTACTAATAACATAATGTGCTGCGTAGTTTTAATCCCCCTCTGCCAAATATAGTGTAAGATTCTGCTGAAAGTCACTGCCCTGGAATTTACATTAGATTGTCTTTATGTAAATTTGGTGCAGAAATCTCAATGCGTTCTTCAGATAATGTTGCCATTTGACCTTGAAAAAGTAGGTCAAGGTCACCTATTTTCAATAGGCTTCTGCTCCATGCCAAGATGCATCCATAGTATAATTTGGTGCAGATATCTCAATGCATTCTTCAGATAATGTGATTGCTTTGTTGAATGGACAGACAGACGGACAGATGGATAGACAGCAAAACGATTACAAAACCCCTTTTGCCCGAAGTTGGCTGAGGGGTAAAAACGTTAAAATTATGTGCAGGGTATAGTACAGGTGTATGATAAGATTACTGGTAGATCTATGTACAAATGTCACTAAATTAACAGGCCGGTTCCTTGAAGAAAGCCTGGTTTATCCGAGCCATCCCCTGGGGTGTGAATTTTTGTTGTTGCCATACAAATGCATTTACAGGATACCACGATGCAGACTGAACAGGTGAAGACGTTGCTGTTGGTCAGTGGTCATTGTTGTTGCTATTTACTTATGTACTGCTGACTATAAATCTAACTGCCCCTTGAAAATAAAAAACGTAAATATGTATTCTTCTGTTATACATGATAAGGTGATGGTTTTATGTTTATCGTCGGCTTCCTGATAAAACCTGCTATGTGACTTTTGGCAAATTTTACAGGAGAAACAAAAAACTGTTTATATAACAGGAAACTGTGAAATATGACAAAAAAAAATATCTGTTCCTTTAACATTGGTACTTATGATGGAATGTAAACAACTTTCACAGGAGACTGAAATTTGAAGCTATAATAGGAGAGATACCAGGTTTTTGTTCCCAACCAAAAATGTCACTTAGCAGGTTTTATCAGGGAGCCGACGATATATTTGTGGCTTCATATGGGTATGGGCTCACTTCTTCTTCTAACTAATCACATGTGGCCAGTAGAGTATAAACGCCAACTAGTTGCTATTTGTAGTTTTTTTTGGTGCTGATGCATCCCTCAGTGTCTCATCATGATATCAATAAATGCCTCTGTTGGTGCTTGAAATTTCATTGCAGTCTCATCCCTCATGCCTCCACAAGTCTGACATTCATTAATGCATAATGTCCATTTGTCTATACAGGGTGTATCAGAAAAAAGTAGACTGTCAGAAAAAAAAACATAAAACCAAAATGCAAAGACATTTTGAAAATCTGGTCATATGTGTTTATCACCATGTATGTCTGTAACAGGGTCAATTATCTAGCAGCAATGTGGGTATGTATATTATATTGTATATTGTTATAATTACACAAAATCTGATCATTTTATTTTAATTTCTTTTGGTTTGGTACCTGACATTGTGGGCCTCCAGGTCAGTGTGTAACTTTTGGTTTTGGTCTGTTCCCCATCGAACAATTTACAGTGTGACACTGTGCACTATAACCTGAGTTTTCTCGCCTTTGCCTCTTCCCTTTTGATCGGGATTTCTGTGGGAGAGGTAAGCAGCCGTGTAGTTCGTAAAAATTTTTGGTTTAACCTCTGTTAATTTAATTTTTTTTACATGAACCAACTAGTTTAGGCTGTATTAAGCGCTTATAATGTATTTAAACATATTTCTTTATGATTTGGTTTGTGCAGGAGTGTGTTTTACATGGGATACTGACCGGAGGTTTTTATGTTTTCTGTCACTTTTGTCAGGTATGTTTTATTTTGTTTTAATGATTTAATGTACCGCCCTTTTGTTCGGAATTTCTGTGGGAGAGGAGTGTGTTTTACATGGGATACTGACCGGAGGTTTTTATGTTTTCTGTCACTTTTGTCAGAGCAAAAAACGGAGACTGCCTCCAAAGACTCATGTGCGGGTCTCGTCATTAAAAGAAAAAGAACACAACGCAGAGTCCGACACCACCGGTTACATGTCCCTTGACTAACACCAGTGTCCTGGGTCAGTTTTCATGCTTCAGTGAACAACGGTAATTTGAATTGTGCAAAACAAAAGTCTTTTGCGCATGGAACTATAAGAGTTAATATGAAATCTGTCGCCATGGATGACAAGTTCCATTGGTCTTTTACTTGCATACATAAAACAGGAAGAAAAGAATGACATTTTAACCCCCTACTACTGATACAAAGATTTCACACATCAGTGAGATACTGAAAATTAAAAGCAAAATTTGCTCAGTGAGTCAAGATTTGGGTTTTACACCTGAGTATTTTAATTGAAGGCACACACTTCCGTTAGTCGAAGGATTCCAGCATGTTTAGTCTTCCACATGGGCCCCGTTCATTGCCACACAAATTTGTGCCCTCCTTAACATATCTGTGACAGCACGTCCACTTCAGCTGTGGTGATGCAATGAATTACGTATACTGACTGAAATGTTTAAAATGTCAAATGGTCAGCTCAAAACAAGCTTAAAGAATCCTCACTAACAGCATTAACCCTTTGTATTTGGCATAATAGACTCAAACCTGTCATTAGTGTGAAATATTTGCATTGATGGTATGGGGTTAACATGTCATTTTATTTTATTTTTTTCTATTTTATGTAAGCAAGTAAAAGACCAATTGAACTTGTGACAGATCTCATATTAACCCTTACACTTCCATACGTAAAAGATTTCTGTTTTGCACAATTCAAATTAGTGTTGTTCACTGAAGCATGAAAACTGACCCAGGACAGTGGTGTCAATCAAGGGAGAATTACATGGTCAATAAACACGTGACCAGATTTTCAAAATGTCTTCACATTTTGGTTTTATGTTGTTTTTTCTGAGAATCTACTTTTTTTTGATACACCCTGTATACATTTATAGTAAAATTCTCATTGAAGCTCAGTCTCTTTTCCAAGAATAATCTGGCTAAGAGAGCAGTATAGACATAGTTACAACATGTAACAAAATAAACTATATATTGGGATCCTAGTGAGATCTTCCTTCACTCCTTTGTAAACTTTGCGTTAAAGAATGAATGACCTTGAAGGAACTGGAAGAATGAATTTTTCAATGTTGTATCAAGTGCCAAATTACAGCTTGTAGGAGGTGATCGGAGCTGACATTCTGACTCAGCTAATGCAAGATAAACAGATGTTATTTCCAGGACAGTTCTACAAGTCAGAGTATGTCAGACGCTACACGTGATTGACAGGTGTTGAGCGACAAGGTTATTATCACTGCGCTGATTTTACACATCAAAAGCCAAGCGCAGACATATGGGATATATGAGATATCTAACTGATATCACTGCGCCAGGAAAATGCCACAATATAATTTCAAGGCCTAAGGGTCCAGCACAGGAAAAAAAACACTTGTCTGCAAGTAATTGTTGGCTCTTTATGACTGATAATATGTAACAATAAACAATAATTTACCATTTACATGCCCACAGGAGAGGGTAAATGAGGATAAATCTAATCAAACATGAATGGGAGCCACTTTGGCTGTTTAAAATGGCATAAATCATCTATAGGCGCCTCAGGTTATTAAAATGGAATAAAATACACTTTTAACACAGTGACCTGTCTTAGAAGTGACTGAGCACCCTGGGTTTCCCATATCTCATGGTAAGACAAAGAACACACACAAAACAGAACAGGACATGTACCTTGATGGTAGATGTAGGGCATTATTGTAGTTTATAAACAACTCTGAAGCATGGGGCCCACTCATGGAAGAACAAGCATGATGTATGAGTTGGCCAATTATGAACATACCGTTGATTTGTGGAACATCACTCTCTCCCATTGATTTGTGACTTTTTTTTATCTGTTTGTTGTTTTAGTTACAAATCCTCCAGATTAACTGGTAATGAAAAAAAGCTGACAATGGCTCCGAAAAAGGGGACGAAAGGAAATGCGGATGGGAAATGTGAGGTGGGCCCACGCCCTTGAGTATAATGCCTCAGACGTGGACTTTATGGCCATTACCAGTCCCTAATTTGATTCCGCCGTACGATCCGGAACAATCAGGACCAGGCTTGTCTTTAAGGACGACTGGTAAAACCCAGCCAATGGAAAAGTCAGTCTGCATAGCAACACGGCGGAGGCAATGCAAAAACAAGCTCACTCAGACCCCTCGTAGGTCAGCTGAAACATCAGGAGGAAAAAGACCTGACAATGCAAACACCTGTAGCTACCAAAAGGAAAAAAAGGCAAACAAAAATACCAATTACACACTTTAAATGCCCACTACATCACAATTAATAGGACTATCTAACAGCAGAGACATCTATATGGCAGCGCAATATGTGACTCTCGTAATAGCCAGCTAGAACATGACGGAAACTTGTTCCTCATCCTCACTACCGTGGCCAGTTTAACAGCTTTTCCATGGGAACGCTCCCCGGTATACCCCAGCTGCCGGAAGGGAGCCAAGAGATGCAGGGTTTGAATGTGGGCTGGGGCGAGCCTCCATTAAACTGGTGATCCCAGCATGGTGGTAAACCTCGATGTGCTTCACTCCTTCCTACTGTAAAAGCCTGGTTTAAGGCGTCAGGTCTGAGCAGCCAGAGACGGTCCCATGCCCCTCCCTGACCATGTACCGTGCTTCCAACCTGATGCCAAATACTCAGTAATAATCCTAGAATCTAAGGACTGGATCTGAGACACAACAACTCAACAGTATTCAGTAATGAGCAGTGAATTAGAGCTAAGTGCGTTGTCTGAGTAGTTCATTCTGACATTAACAGAACAAAGTAGCTGGGTTTACCTATGCACCTGTGGTCCATCACATGATTACTCTGCTGCTTGTTCATCATGGTAACTGTTTGTCACATTTTGTAAGTCTAACAGCATAATTGACAAAGTCATGGCACATTCTCTGCAAGATTTGTGTGTTACTTTTATTTATTATAAATAAAAGTTGTTCACTCATCTACTTGAACGTGCTATTACAGCACAAATAAAAAACTTCTAACATATTTGGGGAAAAATATATTTATTCTTCTTTTCTGAAAACCTTAACCCTTAGGGGTCCACGGTCATGGCCCCGTGACTGAATCACATGACATTTTCAACAAGTTGTAGCGTCAGAAGTCACAAGTGCATTCGAAAGTGTGGACTTGAAACATTTTCTCACTTTTTATTTGTTTCTGATAGAGCAAATACAACTGAAGATATGTTGGTTTGAAACCGGAGCAAACAAAGGTGAATAAAAGTATGAAAATGAGGTGGGGTGGGCATTCTATTTCTGACCATATCTTTGTCATTTTCTGTCCTTTTTCAAAACGGAAAAAACTTGCCAAATCTGATTCTATTCCACAGACTGCATTAGCATTGCAGGTAAGGGTGAGGATGAACCCCACCTGAACTGGATGCAGAAACCGGGAGGATCGGGGGGGAGGGGGAGGGGGGAGAAAACTATAGAAAACAACTATGTAAAGATATGTTTTTATGTCAAGTATTTGAGTATAGTTTTAATTTATTACAATTTTGATTTTATATACCTAATATTTGGAACCAATATTCACTTTTAAAGTCTTTGAAAAGGTTCATTAAGCACCTTTATGTTATTTATGCAATAAATTATATAATTTTTTCAAATCAAATTATATATTTTTGTGTGTTTTTTGGCCTTTTGTGTTGATATAGTAGGTTAAAGTGAAAAAAATAACAGGCAGATGAAATAGAAGAAGTTGTGCTGAAAAAAAAGATACCAAACATGGGTATAGTAAACATTTCTTTATATAATAAATAAAGGCAAAATCCAAATTACTCAAAAATGGCCAAAATAGGCTCAGACCCTTTAGAGTTAAAATATGACTTATTGCCATTTCATAGTCAACACAAGGGCATGCAGATGTGAATGCATTGTGACACATCTAGACACATTGGCTACCATGATGTATCTCAAAATGTGCTGTCCATTTTTTGATACGCAGCGCAATGATGCATGTAGTACCATTGGTCACCACCAGGGGCAATACGCAAGCGAGGTAGTTTAATTTAATACGTTGTTATAGTTACAGAAGAAGATGATGATACTATTACACAGGAACACATTAATATAAGTCTGTATTAATGCCATTCAAACCTAAAGTAAATAGTTACATGTAATGGCAATATCTAATTAAATTCCAAAGAATATGTAATAAGTAATACATATGTGAATGTACGTCTGAGTGTATTCTTTTTGATATGATGCCCACATTGGGTGCGGTAGTGTAGTGGTTAGCACTTCCACCTCAACAGAAGTTTCTGTGTTTGACTCCCAGTTGCACTGGAGCCTTTCTATGATGACTTTCCTGGTTCCTCCATTGCACAAGTTTCCTCCAGGTCCTCCATTTTTCCAAGGTATATCAAATAGGAATATATATATAGGCTAAATCTGCTGTCTCATGTCCTTGACCACAGTACTGATGAATACCTTGAGCTGGTTCCCAAGCTCCTTCAAAAGCAGCTCTAATGCACTAACAGTGATACACACACTGGTCCAGTATCTATATATTACAATGGGTAAAATGCAGAGACTGAATTTCCATACAGACATAAAGTAAGTTAACCTTTAACTTTTATATATAGAACAAATTCATTTTGTTGCTTTGTGTCTTTTTGCAGTGGGGTAATACTTTATTATGGGTTATTTCTAAGCAATGTTAGTCAGCAAAGATGGGCTTGAAATCCAAGTAATGAAATACAGATACAGATTAACTTTGCTGAGAAAGAAAGAATTATAAGAATTATATTTTTATGCATGGTATGATCATTTTAAATGATGTATATTTTATACTTGTATTGCAATGTTGTGAAAGAGCCTAACCAGGGACTGGAGTTGAGAATTAGCACTAGCTGTAAACTCTATATGCGTCACATCAGCAGCAAACTTGTGACTATATTTGACTGCATTTTCCCTGTCAAAGAAAGAAAGAAAGAAAGAAAGAAAGAAAGAAAGAAAGAAAGAAAAATATAATATATGAAGCAAATATATCAAGTAACATTACTTTGATGATGTAATTAAAATGGTTCCATAACTTCCTTTTCTACAAGTCTATTTAGTAATCTATTACATTTCATAAGTAACCCTAACTCTTAAAAGTGGCCAGTGGTGCCCCTCTACAGTTTGTTTACCTGTTTAATAAAGCCATCCCTTTAATATGGAGCACTGAGTGTGTGACTTCATTTGGACTTCATTGAGCCACTCATGGTCATAACCACACCCAGGTTTGCCCAGACTGACCAGGATCTGTAAGTGTAATCCTAGATGATCTCACATGCTGGTTGATGGCTTGTTTGTGGTTATTAGTCTATATAATGGTCACAATTAATTTGGGTGCATAAACTGGATGATTCAGTATGTGCTAGTCAGATAAAATTACATAATGTCTGTGTGAGAACTGTGGCCATTCTGTCTGGAATTACTTTTGATATATAAAATATATAGACAGAGGTCATTCAGAGGTTATTGTGCAGTTCATTTAAAACCAGTCTATACACTGTGACAGGAGTTTATGAGACCTGTACTTAACACTGCTTGACAGCAGCCTGAGTTTGCCTTTAATGTGGCGAGCCAGACACCCTTTCATAGCGCTTGGGTTACTGTCTTCTATCATCTCTCATTTTGGGTTAAGTCGTAGAAGTGTACCGCGTGAAAAAAGATCTTTATTGAATTAGCTCCTGACTGTAAAGCTAACCGCCATCAGCCTAAAAACTTTTTCTCAGGTCTTAGGCCAGCAGGTCTCTTGTGATGAGTAAGAACCCCAGACCCAGGCCTTGTCATTGTGCGAGGTATATGAGGCATCCATTCATGTAATCATACAATTAAATCAAATAAACAAGATTAAACAATATTACATCTGCAACATTATACAACATTAAACCCATGTGTATTAAATGAAACCTGAGGCTAAATGAATTTGGGAGTAAAAATCCAGACTCTGAATGTGTTGTATTCACCGACACAAACACTTTCCACCAAAGAACATAGAATGAGAAAATATGCAAACGTACTCAAACTGTAAATACAAAGAGTCTGTATTTTGCTCTGTGCTAACTTTCTCATTATAGACCTGTGTGGCCTTTGCGCAGGTCTACCTAACTTGACGTCAGAGATCACCCACTAAATAGGAGGCACATGGGACTTAAGAGTGATGGTTATTTTGAAAACCCCATCTCCAGAATAGCCTGGTTTGTCTGATTTGGGCTGGAACTCATATGGTCACCATGCTGCTTGTCAAACGGTTCATCTGGTCTGAAATTGGTCGGGTGTGTAAGTGGCTATCACAGCTAGACTCTTAAATGCAGGGTGCAGTGAAAGGCAAAGCCACAGTGGCAGTTCAATTCTAGACTTCCAGAGCATCCCAGCACTTTTCCAACGTTTCTTTTTTCTAAGGGGATCTGGCAGTGGAGCATCTGGCAGTGGAAGTTATGGTGACATGCAGAGTGATCTTTCAGAGAATGAAAGAACCCCTTTGAAAATGACCTGACTGCATAACTGAACAAATTCTCACAGACTGACGACATCCAGGGAACACTTTTTTATACCTATACACTACAGTGACAAAAAAAAGCTTTTAAACTGCATTTAAAAGGAAGCAAAATTGTGGGGGGGTTTTCGCTGAAGTCATCACTAGGGATGGGAATCAATAAGAATTTAACAACACCCATTCCATTATCGATTTTGCTTATCAATCCAAATCCTTATCGATTCTCTTATCGATTCTCATTGGGTGAGGGAATAAAAGAGTACAAACGAGTGTGTTTGCATTAACTGTCTTTTATATTTCCATCTCTGCACAGAAAATATACAGTATGTACAAATAATAAGAACAGATGACGCCAGGCCTGTTTCGGGGGGGGGGGTTGTGCAGTGAAAGTGAAACTAAAGACACTTTACTAATTCCTCTATTGCTGCATGTCCGCTACGTGGAACCAGTTTGACTTAGCCCATCTCCCGTTGTTGTGCACATCATTTCCTTTCCCCTACCTTCAGAAACTTGTATTTGAGGGGGTGCGACGTTTGTTGCCCGCACCGGAACTGGGCCCGGCGTTCACTCTGCTGCTACATTCAAAAGCGTCGTTAAGTAGCGTATCAAATACGTGACGTTCCTGTAAATGAATCACATGCTGTGGACAAATGTTAGAGAATATTGGAGGGATTCCACCCTTTTGAAGACACTGAAGCTTTGCAAGTGTTACAAGTGGACCTGGTGTTGTCTGTTTAGACCGTTTCTGCCTCAACGCCATGTTGGCTACGTTCTGACCAAAACAATGCAGCGTACACATGACATCATCTCGCATACGCTACGAAGGCGGAATCGATAAGCAGAATTGTTACGCAGGCAGGCAAACGATTCCAAGGAATCGAGCTACTGGGATCTGGTTCTCAAAAAGAACCGGTTTTCGATTCCTATCCCTAGTTATCGCCTGTGTCAGCTGACCCGTAAAGATGGTGCAGAAGAGCAGTTGAAAGATAATTCTGGCACTGTACATCATGTCAACATTTGTTAATGTTCTTTTAAACTGTATTTAGTTCACTTCTGTGTGAATATTTTCACTTCACTGGCCCACTAAAATGACGAATAATGAAAATGATGACACAATGAATGCGTATGTGGCTTCTAAAACTTTCACAGCACATGAGACTAAATGAGGCTATGCTTTCATTGGACTATTAAAGAGTCACCATGGATGCCATTTTTAGTGTCCGTAGACAATCAGGTTTATTTTAATTCCCTGTCCTTTTGTGGTTGGATGATTTTCGTTCGGGCGCCAAGTCATTTCGAGTGCAATACAGACAATTAACCTGCCACAAATGTCACAGTAAAAAAAGTTTAGTTCAGTTCAACCTGTTGCATTTCTGTTTTCTCTCCTCTACCTCTTAGTTTTACACAAGGATGTTATTTTAATCCAATATTAGGTGTTTAGGTAACGTAGGACCCTACCATAATAGACTGACTGGTGATCAAGTAGGTGAATGATTTTGTCAAGTCCTACAACAAACACTAAAATGGAGGACTTAAGTCAAATGTTAAAATCATAGGCTCATGACAAGCATTATACAAGCAAATTCATATTCATATGTTCATGTTCTCTTGCACTCCCTTCAGTCTTCTGTAGCACAAGTCACGACTGGGCATGATGGAGCCTAAAACCTGAAGGTTAGCTCAGCCTGTAAATCTATATTAAGCGTGTGCAAAGCTGATTAGTTCTTAAAGCTGCAAAAACTAGAAATCAAACGGAAAAAAAAACATTAGAATTTAAGAATACACATTTTCCTACAACTCTCTCCTCTATGTCCAAAGGCGAAATACAGATGGATAAATAACATGACACCATTTTGTGTCTCTCTGGTAAAGTGGAGCAAACATATGTTAATGTCATACATCCACATAGAATAGTGCTATACACTGTTAGTATAGAGTCATGTCTGATCAAAGTAGTAAATAAAGCTGTCGATCACATATTTAACCCACCCACTGTTCTGAAAAACACATATGAGCAGCTAGAATTTTTTTATCATGGGGTAGAGTTTATACAGCATGAAAAAAGAGCCCCATAGTAGGTGCAGATGTTTTGTTTGCTCTTCAAAATAGAAATAGAAATAGAAATGAAAATAGAATATCCTGAGTGTCATACCAGAACTAGAAAATTTTACAGTCATTTCATTTTTTGGCAGGGTGGTGCTATGTGCTAATCGCTATATATAATATATGTAAATGAATTTAAAAAATACTATTATTTGTTAAATCATGCCCTGGATCAACACATTTCCAAATGTTCTGAATGCACAACAGGAACAAGATCAGAGTTGTGGAGCTCTTGAAAAGTACAGTTATTAATAGCTCTATGCTCTACTTGAATCCTGTAGATCCGTCACTGGCTGTAAAAGTTACAATGAAATTTTATGACACTAAAAAAAGTAACACGCACTGAAACCATAGGGGCAAAGACTTTGTTCCATTTGTGAATATTAATTTATTTTTTAGAATGAAAGATGTTCCAGAACAATAATATCCTTCTTCATGGTACTTTAAACCACTGTAGTGTTTAAGGTGGTTTAAGGTGTAGATGTTTTACTTAAACCAGACCTGCTTTATGTTACCATATGACCCACAGGTTTTTTTCTGTAATATTCTAGACTAAATGCACAGCTATTTGTTTCCATGTCTAAATTATAACTTAAATTGAAAAATTGTTAAATATAACCATTCATATTAAGTATTTTCATTCTTATTCCATTTGTCTATGAAAACACTCGGAAATGATTCTGTTGAAAAGTGTGTTGTGAGTCATTTTATGAGATTCGTGGCCATAAACATCAATTAGATGCCTAAAACAGTCTCCCAAGCCTTTAAACTTTATTTGTGGTCATCATGACACACATTCCTAGTTGTTTTGTAAGTAGAGTGAAATAGTCACCTTTCATGAGGTGTCTTAGACTGGGGATTTGTAGTCCAGCTGATGTTGGCTCATGTCATCCCTGCATCCAGTTTCTCTTCAGACAAGAATCAGTTGTAAATAATTCATCACACGGAGTAAGATGCTTTTTTTTTTTTTTCCATCTTTAGTCACGTAATTGTATTATACCGCTGTGTCTTAATATGCCAAATTTGTGAAGGGAAATGGTGCATTACATTGTTTGTATGCAGCGGCACTGGTTGTGCCAAAAGGACACTTCAGTCAAGCAAATGACGGTAAATTTATTTGGAAGCTTGATCTAAGATTATATATCTGCGCTCAAATGTCCTGTTTCCATGTGGTTTCGTCACAGCTTATGCCACCCAAACCCCAAAAACACATTTTTCCACATGGCTTAAAAAACACAAGTGACACACCACTGTCAGAGTGACTTAGAAAAAACATCTCTGCCACTAAGTATGCGTGGCAACACTGTGAACATGGAAATAAATGGACATAAAAAAGTCTTTGCATTATTATTATTAGTATATTCACTTAATTATTAGTCACTTTAGGTTTGTATAATGCATCTGCATCTGTATAATCACTGCTTCTACAATTTCTTGTATTTTTCTGAATTAATCTTTTTCTAAATTAAACTTTTCCTGGGCAGTATTGAAAACAATTACTCACTTAACCATTTTAGATCTTTTTTAGACACGCTTGGAATTTGATGGAGGTTTTAAAGGGCAATGACTGTGTTTTTTTTGCGATGATGGATCATGCAGCTTTGAGATTTCCCATTTTGAACAGTTCATGTACATGAGTGAATTGTTTCCATTTTTTTTCATCATCTCAATGTCTGCTGAAAAGTTGTGAGTGTCTTTGGGTTATGGAATTACAATAAAGGAAAATACAAGTACATGTTTTGGAACAGCCAATAAAACTCTATTGTTCATATAACCATATTTCACTTGTGGCTTTTTCCTTCTTTGTGTTTGGCTTCATGCATGAACAGCGTAGAACAATATTTTAGGGAGATTTGAGGATTCTCTGGAAATCTGGATTCCCAGACAATTACACCTGTCTGTGACATAAAATAACCAGTTAATTGGAAATAAAAGTGTGTGTTTATCATAGC
Organism: Sphaeramia orbicularis; assembly: GCF_902148855.1. Taxonomy (NCBI): domain Eukaryota; kingdom Metazoa; phylum Chordata; class Actinopteri; order Kurtiformes; family Apogonidae; genus Sphaeramia; species Sphaeramia orbicularis. The sequence continues at coordinate 22,042,085 of NC_043960.1, forward strand.
TTCCATCATACATCTACAGTTTACATACAAGTATATGAAAGGTAACTTGTCACTTTCTATTAAAAACCATGTCTCTAATTTGCTACCTGCCACTTAAAAGCGCCACAAAACATAAATGTAACATAAAAAAAATTAATGCCTGATTCTCATTAAGTCTCTCTCTATATGCACTGAAGTATTACTGTATCCAACCATTGCACCCTTGCCATTTAGAGCAAGCCTGTTGTTGGCACATGTGTAATCCTTCAGAGAACGTGTGTATAATGCATTAAAATTCCACATGCAATAAACCCGTTATTTATAGGACCATAACAGCCTTGTAGTTTGTCTTACACAAACCCCAGAGGAGGAACCAAGACACTCAATCCTCTCGTAGACACTGACTGCAAAAGCGACTGAAGCACATGGCCACTGGTTTGTAGCGCTTCCTGATGTAAACCAGTCAAGATGTTTCTCCTCTTTTTTTGGCCACATAAAAGCTAAAAGATTTATTGAAAATTAAGTGCATAAGAATTTGTGGCAAAAGCAAAGCGGGAAAAAAGGGGGGACAAAAGGACAGAGCAGAATAGGTAAAGCATGTGATGTCATCGGGAAAATTGTGTAACTATACAAAACAGGACAAACTTGTGACACAACGCTTGCGGCATTAAGGAAGAATGTGTCACTCGCTTGTTAAAATTCAAAATAAAGGAATTAGCAAACAGATAAAAATGTTCTGCAAAACCCAGAAAAGTCATCATGCAAACAAGGTCACCGGAGTTCAGTGGCTGAGACACAGCATCCTCAATTCCTTCTCACGGCAGGTACATTTGTAAGTGGGTTTTTTCCAGTCGCAGTTACTGGAAGGAGCGACCGCACTATTAGTTCCTAGAGAGGACTCAGTGACACTTCCTCTCATCTCAAGTATGGGAAACAAAAGCAACTCTCCTGATGAATACTACCACTGTGGCACCCCATCGCCACAAAATGCTGCAAAAGAGCCAGAGTCAGTCATTTTTGGGAAAAAAAACTTGATGACAGGGTAAGCCCAGGTCTGGAACCTCATTTGGAAACTTGTTCTTCATATCATATCAGGAATTTTTATTACCAGTTGCATCCAACTTTCCCTGCTCAACACAAAAACTAGAAAATATAAGAGCAGTAATACCTTTCTTAAATGTTAGACGATATGACAAGGTGACACTAAACAAACTGACATGCATTTGCTTTGGACAAAAACAGCAAATGTGACATAAATGTGTACTGCAAAGTCAAAAGTTCAGTTCCACTAAAAGGCAGAATTCATGATAGAACTGGACTTGCTTACATTCCCACTTATTATTAAATAAACAAAGGAGTATTTGGTAAGTGTTAAATATGATTAGTGCAATCTGCAATCAACACCAAGGTTGTGTCCATATAACAAGAAATGAATGAAAATACTGCTATTGTGGTGTCACACCAAAGTGCGTCACAGCACAGATATGGAACTGACTGATGTCTAAGATGTAGTGTTGTAGTACTCAAGTCTGGTCTTGGACTTGAGACCAGTCTCAAGACCATTTTCTGCTTTCTCGGCCTCATCTCAGACTTGACCCCTCAAGGACTCGGTCTTGACTTGGTCTCAGACCACAGTGGGAGGAGAAGGACTCGTAACTTCAGAGTGAGTCCTTGAAAGCAACAGATTTTTTTACGTTCATATGAACAAAATAACCAATTATCCTTCATTACAAATAAATTTAAATAATATAAAAAAAACATATGGAATGTTGACGGGCATTATTTAAGTACATCCCATGTTGCAATGTAAAGATTCTGCATTCAGTGAGTGTCGGTGACTTCATTTCATTTGCTGGTGCGATCACAGAGCGAAGACAAGATGAGCAACCAATCTGCAGTCATAAAATTTGCCTTTCTTAATCACAAAACTGTAATTGCAAAAGACCTTAAGAAATGCAAGTTCTGCCACACCTTCATAACTGAAACATAAGCAACGACTTCCAATTTTCATCGACGTGTTCACAGAAACCATCCTGACAGGTGAAAACTGACTTGTTTTTATGGTCTTGGTCTCGACTCAGTCTCGACCCTTCAAAGACTCCGTCTTGACTCAGTCTCGACATAGGTGGTCTTGTCCCCATCACTATTAAGATGAGATGATACTAATGAGTGAAGAAGCACCATTTGTGAGCATGTGGTGTTTAGAGGAGCACAACACAAAAGGTTGCAGAAGCATGCATACTTGCACCTCATAGCTCCACCCTAAAAGAAGGTATGGAATGAGAAAAAGTTTCATCATAATTATCTGATTCCACTGGTCTACAAGGAAAATGCTTCCAGAATAAAAGTAATGAAATTTTACCACACGAGAGTCACTGATAAAGACAAATCAAGTAAAAAATGCTGGTTGGCTGAACTTTCCAAGATACAGCCTTGGGTCAAAATGTGAAATTCAAGAATTAACGAGAGAATGGGTTTGACTCAAAAGGAATATTTGTCTCAGAGCTACAAGATCTACTTCAAAACACTGTCTGCACATTAGAATACATTCACTTTACAGGTTCTATTTAGTGGAAGATTTATAAAACTATTACATAAATCTACATAAACCAATATATATATATGTAATAACACTTAATCATATACCTTGAAAACATCAGCAAACTGGCACTTTTGTCATTTATTTTCCAATTAATCTTATTAAAATACGTAACATTTGGCACATTTAATCTCTGAAGCAAATCATTTGTAAAAAATTGTAGACCAGTGTTCTTTGCAGCATTGCCTATTGCTATCTTCAGCATGATGACCGTTAATACCTTTGGATCTTAACCACTATTCATGCTGCCTATGTTGAACCTACTTCACTCAGGCAGATTTAATTTGATTGCAATTTTTAGCAGAAAATAATAGCAATAAATATTTTTAGATACATGACAGTAGCATTTAGCATAAGAATCTGTAGGAGCAGGAGAAGATGTTCATTATCCCTTGATCAATGCTCTTTAACCTACAACTGCTAAGAGGAGCTGCTCTGTAGCAGAAAGTAGGTGACCTCCTCCACTAACAGAGCTGGATGATTATAGGAAAATGTGCCACTATGTTAAGTTAAAGAGGCCAAAGGTACAGAGGAAAAGAATATGCATGCTCAGTAAACATTGCCTAAATTAATAAACTCAACTCTAATCAGCTGTTTGACTTTTTCTCTAACAGTGTGCTCTTTTGTCCTTATATACCTACACACATGCATACGATTTTTTTGCGGTTTCAATTTTATTACCCAACATTTTATGGTAATACTCTATAACATTTTCATATCAGTAAACGCCTGGTTTGCAACACTCCATCGCTGATTGATATAACACAATACTCTTCTCCTTTCACGAGAGACTTTGAGTCTGTTGTTGTAGTGTCTGGTTGCTTTTCCTGGGAAAATTCTGCCCAGCAATTCCTCTATTTTTTTCTGGCCATACAGGGATTAATACAAGTGCTGGGTAGCTGGTATGAGGAATGATAATCACCATGGCTGGGCACACAAAGAAATTGGTATGAGCCACTAAAATTCTAACTGAATCAAAGAATTAAACAGAGGAACTCACACATTTGTTCGGAGAAGCTATCTTAGAAATGCAGAGACGAAAACCTGACTGGGAAACCACAAATGTTACTAAAACCAAAAATGAAAGAACAGAGGAGATGTTCTAAAAAAAAAACAAAAAAAAAAACAAACACTTTTTTTATGCATGAAAACTCAAATAGAGGATGTTATGCTTTTTTCAAAGTGCAACCACAATGATTCAAGCTTATTATTTAAACTGATGAATATAAATTGATTGTTACCAATGACATACTTGATATTGTTTTCTTGCAAACTGCTGCTTTGATTGTTATTATTGATACTATATAATTAACTTAGGTTTTGCTTTTACTGTCAAATTCTGGTCATTTTTTTCTTCTCACATTTAAAGCAAGGTTTCAAGAATGCAATAAATATGTTAGTTTTTTATAGTACGAACCTTAACATACACATAGAGTCTTTTATTCTCATCAGAAAATCTTTGGATGTGCCAGAAAATAGACCTGTTTATATTGTGAACACCACCAAAACACTGCATATTAGTGTAGGCAACAGCTGTGACGACACTTCTGCTGTCCATCATCTAAACATCACATCTGACACAGAATTTTGCACCAAAATACAGATGAGGACAAATCCATAAGGCACTTTTTTAAGGCTGGTATGTGACACACCACACAGAACATTTGCTCCTCTCCAACTCATTTCATATAGTTATGTGGTGATATAAATTCTCACTGGGTGTTATTGATCTGATAAACATGGGACTCTGAAGAGCATCCACTTTTCGGCACAGCAAATACTGCCACTCTGTGTTCCGAAACCGACAGTGCTGCCTGAACGCAGCTCCAGTCTACAGGGCCCACAATTATTCCACACTGCAAGAAATATCTGTTTTTAGCTACTTTTTAGTTATCATACTTACTGTAAGTTCACCTCAGACTGTAGAAAGTATTTTTATATAAAGAAGTGAATCACAGTCTCTTAGTCTCTTAATAAATCTGGAACATTCCTCCTCTGGACAATGTTTAACTATGTTTATTAATGTAATTATGACTTTCAGTGACACATCACATCAACACACATCTTCTGTTTACTCTACACATGACAAACTAAGATACAGACACTGTAAATAATGACATTCAACAGTGTAATTGAAGGTGTTTCTTCACTGGACCTTTGCTTTTTCATAGAATATTTAATGGAAATAGCCACTAAGAAGATCAGATATCCCATGTGTCCCTTTTTTTATCCATCAACTTAGAAGCACTATTTAGTCATAAATTATGTTTGCAATACAGTATCTTTCTCTGAGAACAAAATATTCAATATTATAGCCTAAAATGATTCCATACTGTACATTCATGGCTCTTCAGTTGAGTTTTCATAGAATATTTTTGAGAACCATAGATGTATCTGTATTCTATCTTAACATTGTCATATAAAGCATGAATAGTTTTTGGCTGTGAGATTCTATGTAGAGCCATAACACAAATGGATATGTGTCAAAACAGACCTGTCTGCTTTCTTTTACAGGGTATCTAGACTCTATGGTACACTTATCTTCATTCACTTGCATTTTAAATCTTTTCTGTCAGATAATAAAAGCATTCCAATGAAATAAAGACCACTTGGGTTGTTAATAAAGTGCTGAGATCAACAAAATGGTCCTTAATCCTAAAGAATCCCTTCAACCATAATGAGAATAACTTCTTTTCTTAAATTTCACCAACAGATTTTGAATATTCACTCGCTGTGAATAAAAATTATTACTTAGGTTATATAAATTTATAGAGTAATAATATTATTCACACTGGCGCAGTAGAATACTAAATGATTTGCTAAGATGTTTCGCAGAGCAGGCAGCTGGCATCTCTGAAGTCATTCCTCTGCCAAGGTCGCTCTTCAGCTCTTGAACACACACCCTTTGAAAGCACCTTTAGTTTCAGCTGATGCGTCTCAGCCAGAGGTCTGAAGTTAAAAAAAAACAAAACAAAACAGGGCATTCTGATAGCTCATAGCCTATCTCATTTCCTCCAAAACCCCAAAGACTAGAGCTTGTATTATTCAATTAATCCCTGACGTGACGTGCTCAGAGGCAGGTGGGGAGAACATAGAGCTGGAGGAAGGAGGCAGACCATACACGCAGGTTGTCATGACATCATCACGGGCTGTGCTATAAAGCGGTGAGGACTAATACACTGAGTTAGAGGAGCACTTTGGGAGCTTTGGAGTGTACAGGACGGACTGAAGCCTCTTGTGTTGAACAGCTGATTGGCTGCTACTGCCGTCCTTCTTTCTGAACTTCAGCGCATAGGAATCCTTTTAAGAATACAAGACTTGTCAAAATGAACTTGTCGTACTTGGTAGCTTGTGGACTTATAGTCACCCTGCTTTCAGTAAGGATTGGAGCAAAACCTTTATCTCAAGCGCAGCAAAAGGTAAGAAGAAGCCACTTACAGTATATTATATATTCTCAGAACAGATATTAGCTGTGGAATTTTCAGGAGTGAACAGCTGTTCTGTGGCCTAGACTGTTTTGTTTTACACATATTACGCGATGAGTTCAGGTTGGCAATTATGTAGGGACAAAACTTTTACCAACTCCCTGATTTTAAGTATTCGGTTTTTGTTTTTTTCTTTAAGTTGCTGTAACCGAGGGAAAAACAACATTAAACAAGTGCATCTACCTCGAGAAAAGACTGTATAGAGTTTAAACATAAAAACATTTGCCCATTGTTTCCCAGTGAAATTTCCAAAATTGAAATAATCCCGTGCGTAAAAGTGTAATTACGCATGAATTACGCACAGAATTTTCACTACATGATATCTAGTCTTTTAAGAGACAGTGTCTTAGAATATGACTTTTAGTTCATTATCAGTCAGAGTTTAGGATGTTTGTAAATTGATGCCAGTGTCTGCGTTCAGACCGGAGGAGCGGGCTACAAACACCTGCCGTGTGCCTCCTCACTGCAGGAGAGCGACTTCTGAGTTAAATGACGACAATCTAAAGTGATCTACAGAAACCTGACAAGAGATTAAGTAAAAAGAACTATTTCTCTTAATGATGAATCATATCACTGGATTTTGGTCATAACAAAAGTCACTGCTCATCTCAGTTTCCCCTCACAGCCGTGCGTAATCTCACATTATGTTACAGTACATTTACTTATTTATTTGTTCTTTCTTTTCAATTAAAGGGGTTTTGAAAATACCCAAATTTACAGCAAGTTTCAGGGGTTTTTTCCCCACAACTTTGTGCTGACAGATGCTCCAACAGCGAGACTGGATTGTGATGAAACTCTTTACAAAACACATTAGTTGTTGCTGCTGCGCTTTTGTAATAAGACCAACATCAGTTCATTATTGATTTTTTTTTTCCTCAATTTTTGTTTCTAGTCTCTTAGAAGTTTGCTGGGCGAGGAGCTGGCGGAGTTTCTGGAGTCGGAGGAGAGGGAGAGGCGACTAGACGCTGTGCGCTCTCGGATACGGTTACTGCGAGATTTACGCATGGACACCCGCGCCAGAGGGATGTGGGCTCGTCTCCTTAACGACCAGCCCGCACCGAGGAGACACAAAACGGGAAGCAAGAAAGCGGGTTCCACGTCGAGGAGTGGCTGCTTCGGTCACAAGATGGACAGAATAGGAACCATCAGTGGGATGGGATGCTAGGGATTTGGATCAGCGCTGTGATGGTGAGTGCTCTGCCATATCAGAGATCCTCATTTGTCCACTAGAAGCATGTTTACTAAAGCAGCAGGAGACAGTATGTGCAGTAAGGAAAGACTGGATGTGTGGAAGACAAGGAAAAGGGAAAGGAGGGGGATGCTCAAGAAAGAAAAAGGTTAGTAGGGGCTCAAACTGTTGTCTATCAAGGAGAGGATTCACAGTGGCAAGGTCACAATAAAAAGGCAAATAAATGCAGTATGAAAGAGGAAAACAAACTCTTATTTTCAGCCTGTTGCAGTGGTGTGTCCGTTTAAGCTGAAATGACATGATATGCAAGAACAAAGTGTAAGAAAAGGGCAGAAAGAGAGGATGGTTTCTATTTCATCACAGATTCTTTACAAGTCTAGTCTATACAGTAGCCCCAGAACACAAGAAAGGAAGGAAGTGTGAGAGAGGAAGGGTGGGAAGGATGGAGAGAAATAAAAGCAAAACTGAAACAAAGAACAAAAATATAGAAAAGATACAAAGTCAGGTTGTTATTTTTCTTGACGGTCGTCTCAGGATACTGCTTTGCATCGAAATGTTGAGCCAGGCTAGAATAAAAAGTAGGACTGAAGCAGAATATTAAGTTTAGAGGACAGGCATTGTATGGTTGTATGTGATAAATTCATATTCTAGGTCAGTAGATAAAGAATTAAGCGCATTAACTTTGACACCACATCATACTGTCACGCCTGATTACCAGAAATGTTGATGCAAAAGATGATGTTTTGCTTCAGTGCCACAGAAGTTGTTATTTCTGACAAGTGATACCATTAAACCTCAAGCGCTACTTCAATAATCATCCTCTAACAGGAACCAAGTAGAAAGAGAGGCCTCTTAAACTGACAGAAACTGTATGAGAAACAGTCTACTTAATATGTATGCAATGATCCCATCTGCTTCATCCAAGAACAAGCAGGATATATTAGATTAAAGGGGAAAAAAAAAAAAGAAGTTGGTGTCGGAAGGAAATGCAGATGCAGACGTAGACAATCAAAAGCAGCCCCCCTGTGGTGGCAGTGATCTTTCTGGGAAACCCATTCCCTTTAGCAAAGTGATTTTAACAAAAACAACAAGGGGGCTGTGGTAATGAATGAAGTACTGAGGAAGCTAGGTGACGCACAATTAGTCCCGAGGCCTGTATGTGGTTGTGGCAAACTGTGAAATCTTGAAGGGGGAGTGTGATTTTTGTGACTAACTCAGTGAGTTAGTATGTTTTTCATCACCGACACACCTCTTTCCTCTTTTGGGCTTCAGTATTCTAAGTCAGTGTCAGACATGTATTTCAGAGGTGATAGTTATGAGTTAGTATGGAGTCAGTCTAAAGGTTTAACTGAGCATAAAACTTACAAATCATTTGAAGGATCACATAAAAATGACTGGTCGTTGTAGGGATATTACAGAATGAGTGATGATTCTGATATCTGATACCAAATAATTACATTTGTGTTAATGAGTTTCAGTGAAAGTTTGGGCTAATTTTTCTTGTATTCTCTCTTTTTCTAGAATTCTGGACGATGGGTTTGGACAACAAAGGTTCAGTTTGTTCTCACCTGAGGGGGAAAAAGAAAAACTCACCATGTGACAGATTTTCGGTACGAAAGTCACCATGACCAGCATAAACAAAGACTGAGATGACAATGCTACAAAACCCTCATATAAATATATATATAATAAATATGCAGGTATACAGTATATACATATATGCATATATGTATACCATTCAAATGGTCAACAGATACAAATACAGATGCATCCTACAAGATAGCGGACAATGGTGTAAAAACTACAAACCGCAAAGCTGTATATTGTTGCTGCTGCTGCTGCTGCTGTACATTCATGTACTTCATCTTCCCCTGCATAAATGTATTTATGTTTAAAAAACTATTTATATGTTTATAAAAAGAGATATTTATAAATATGAGTTTTATTTATGTAACATTTTGAAAATGGATGCAAACTGCAGGTCAATTCTGTTTGTAACTTTTTTCTTTTGTCTCAAATAGTTGTAAATGTTTTCAAAAATGATAAAAAAAGAACATTCCATGTGCACTTACATGTTTCCTCTCAGGTTTTCTTTTTGTTTCTGTGATGATGTTTTACTCATACGTAACACTGTCTGGTTTCCTGGTTAAAAAAAAAAAAAAGTTGCTTTTTCAGGTTGATTCTCATTAAGGGCTTCTTTGTCCTGAGATTCCTGAAAGTTTCTCAGTTGTTGCTGGAACAAATCTGCCTGGAGTAAACAACCACCTGAGGCTTGTCCAACCTATTGAGTCTTTTCAAGTTTTATGATAAAGGCAGTAAAATATTATTACCTACTGTATGTGGCACTAAAAAGCTTCTAAGAGCACAGTTTCCCAAGTAAAATGCATGAAATATTGGACTACACAACAACATAAAAATGTCAGATGTTTACAGGAAAAAACAAGCAACTCAAGACTAAAAGATGGAAAAGTATAAAGGCAAGTCAATAAAATCTGTTTATAGAGGGAAACATGATAATGAATTAGTAAGATGAACTCATGGAAGGAGGTTGTTCCACAGTCTCATAGTATAATTAGCTGAAAGATATTGAAAGTTAAGAAAAGCCCTTGGATGTAACGGATTTATTCTCACATTTTAATATTATGAAGCTCTTCTATGTCGACCTAATTGGCAAGTATAAGTTATATTGGAATGTGTATCTCAAGAGTTAAATGACAATTTTTCGATTACATATTTATCATCAGAGTTTGTTTTTTTTTTTAGATCTAAGCAAACTGATGCCACAAAAATCGTGCTTTCTGCATCAATTACTTGCAATATTATACTCTGACACTAGAGGGCAGCATAAACGTATGGAAATAAGTGAAGCCACTTGTTGCACACATTCAATGAGCAACACAAATAAGGAGTCTGGAAAATGTTACATCTCTAAATGTTGAGTGACTTAAGTGATTGTTTTCCCCTTGTGTTATAAAACATAAAGCAAAATACTCTTACATGGTACGACAGGTTTTGTTAATGATGTAATTCCGTATAAAGGACATTTCACTAGATCAACGTCGAAAAGCAAACTTCTGACTGAAAAACAAAAGAAAGAATAAAAATATCTATCTATCAACATAATGTTTTTGCTGAACTGTGCCTGCAGTGGTACTTGGTGCTGCAATTACACTAAAATACAACAAAAACACAACAAAAGACATCCCTCAGCACGAATAATAATCAACATTTAGTCTCTAAAATCTTCTTCCAACCTGTAAAAGGAGTAGAAAAAATGATCACATCCATCAAATATGGTTAGTAAACTAACAAAAAGTGAGGAGTTCTTTAAAAATGTACTCCATAAAACTAAATCATCACTGATTGTGATTGTGTCTGCCATTGTCTCCCATATTGTGAGCTTTATTATGGTGAAATTTAAAGTGGGATTGCCTTGTAATCTAGGTACAACAATGGTACATACAATGATTAAAAAAACAAAAACAAAAAAAAACACTTTGTATGTAACCCTGAATTAACAGCCTAAACGGTGAAACCTGATACTATCCCAAACGGTTTCAAATCATCTATTGACCTATAATAAGTCCTTCCATCAACTGGTATATTCTACTTATTTATCTCTTTCATTCTAACAAACTATCCTGTATTTTTAATTGTCAGGAGCAATACAATTCAATACCCCCAAACCTTTAAAGAACTGAAGTGAAACCAGCATAAATGATGTGGATTCTCACTACTAGAAATCATAACTTAAACTTTTTTGCACAATTACATTAATAAATTTAACATTCAGGGAAATTTTTGCTACAATAGGATTTCCAGTTGAAAATCTAGCCTCTGAAGTCAACCATAGTTACTTAAATCAAGTCTCAGGTAATGTTTATACACATAGAGAAGACAGAGGAAGAGATGACGAACGATAAACACATAAAGACCAATACTGAAAAAAACAAACATAGCTTTTCACATGCTAGATAGTGTGAACAAAGTGTACAAAAATAATAATGGGTAATGACACTGCAGGTACTGACAGTGAGATCTCATAAAATGATGAGTATATGGTGCTGCCACCGTGCCGTGAAATGCAAAACAGGGATTATAAAATGCAATGCTGCCTCTGTGTGGTGTTGAGTGTTAATTACTCAAATATGCAGTTCCCCAGGGAAAAACATGACTGATCCTTGGATAATGATAGATAGATAGATAGATAGATAGATAGATAGATAGATAGATAGATAGATAGATAGATAGATAGATAGATAGATAGATAGATAGATAGATAGATAGATAGATAGATAGATAGATAGATAGATAGATAGATCATAACAATATTCTACCCATTTGATACTTTTTCAGGGTGATTTCACATTTCACAGCATAAACCTATATAATCTCAAAACGACTGACAGGAAAAGCAGCAATGTCATTTATTTATAAAGACATGAAATACAAATACAAATGTTTCTGATAAATGTTCAGGTTAAATATTGAAGTTCTACTCATACACAGAAGACACTGCATTATATCACACACAGAACTTTGTCTATGACCAAGCTTTACACAATATTTCATAGTCTATGCATACAATTTGTATCTTCTGTCAGATAAATAAAGTGATGATAGCGTATCATACAATAAAGTATTAGTAATCGTGTTATGTGTCATTTAAGTTGCACTTAATTAGTTTTAACCATTAGTCACAGTTGCTGTCTAATAACGACACTAGACCCTTTTTTTTTTACCTATGGGTGTGTGTATGTTTAAGTTCTACCCATCTTTTATTGTGTTAATGTATAGTCTAGTATGCTTATCAAACTTGTTACAGTGCAGTACCCCCTGAAGTATATATTTTTTGCCAAGTACCCCCAACTCTCACTTCAGCAATTTTGATTGAACCAATGAGGCAAAATTTGATCCTGTGCCAAAGGTGTCTGTTTTTATTTTCAAAACTTTGTAAACAAACCACATATATTTAACTGTAATATAATTAAAATAACAACTCTTTATAAGCAAATTTTGTGCAAAATATAAACTGAAAAGTGCCCTCTTTCATTGCTAAGAAAAATAAATTAAATGGTCATGAATGAATAAATGAACCTTTCATCAACAAAAAAAATAATTACTTAACTACTCAAATAAACTAATCTTGAATAATATAAAATAGAAATGTTCTTAGAATGTTACCAAAGCTTAAACAAGATGACAGACAATAATAATAATGATAATAAAATAATAATAATAATAATAATAATAATAATAATAATAATATAAAAAATAAAAAATACTGAAATGAAATTAGGTCAGGAGTGTCAATTTTATTATATGAATATATTTATTGTGTTTTATATTTCAGCTTTAATTTTCATTATTTATTTTGTATTCAGTAAATGAGGACTTATTTAATGTATTTTTCCATAAAAATAAGCCCCTGGGCTTCTTCCACGTACCCCACTTTGAGAACCCCTGGTCTATAATAATCCATTCACATGAGCCTCGTGTAGCTGACGACTTATGGCAGCTGGCTCAGACCACGTGGTTTGTATAAACAGCTGTGCCCTCCCTCCATGCACGAACAGGAAGACACATTGTACTGCACAGCGTAACACAGGATGACACGTGTTACTTTGTTAACAATTGTGTGAAATTCAGAATAATGTCTTAGTTTTACCTGAGCGTTACAATATGACCTATGAAATAACCTCTGTTCGTTATTTTGAACATATAGCTGTTTACATATAGACCTACTCGCTTTTTTACAGCCCATTTTAAATGTCATCTTTGTTAATCGGAGTACAATTATCCGTTTGTAAAGTTAACAGAATTTATTTGTTTCTGTGTAGTAATAAATTCCACGCTGCCTGCTACGTAGGCGAGGCGCGGACACGATGCAAATGACCTGGGCCGTGATTGGTGGACACGGTCATGTGGGCGGATCATCGTGAACGCGCAGATCAGGAAAGTATCGAGCTCGTGTTCATACCGTCTGTCTTTCCTGTCCAACTGACTAGGTTGAGCCACGTGCATGCGTTAGCTATTCCACTACTTGTTTCAAACGTCCAGTACCTCGTGTTTCTCTGAAACACACAACAGCACCATGGTGAAGTTAGCGAAGGTAAGACCACGCTTCGTTCACGTACATAGACGACGTGTGCGGTTGTAATTCCTAGGAGACTGTGTTTATGTGTGAGGCCTTAATCTGCGTTTCTGCGCGAGACACGGAAACCTGACGCTGGAACAAAATGTCTGCTGATGATCTTCAGCACTATGTTGTGCTTAATATATTAGTCTGTTTCTGTGCATGCTTACCCGGCAGAAGAGGCTTGGTTTTATTGCACGTTAATATGTCGTTTCGGTCTGGATCAGCCATGTTTGGTCGTTGCTGTTGGTTTTCAGGCCTACTCTGCTAACTACTCAAGATGGCATTCGTGCGCGTTCGCGATTTAAAAAATGGAGTTTAAGCTACATGACGATGAATTAGATTACACGTTACCGCGAGTCTGACGACTTTAGACAGCAGTATCCCTGAAATAATTGCAGTGGTGGATTTTAATAGCGTGCTGGCAAACAATTAGCTGGTTGACTCGTTAGCATTAGCACGATACTGAACGAATGGAAAGCTGCAGCTTTGTGGACTGTTTTTCCATGAATGGGTGGGGAAAATTGGTATAATAAATTATTTGTCTCGGAGACTTGGAAATAAAAATATAAGTGCCCCTTGTTGAGTTATTTCCAGCACCCGTCCTAATTTATCAATTTCGTTAGTTAGCATAGTTGCATGACTGCAAATGGTTAAGTAGCCCACATGCTAGCAACCCGACCTCCATTGCTCCACGTGGGTCTTGCGCCTGCTCTGTGACACACGAGGTAAAAACACTCACGAGAAAACGACCCGCCGACTTCACATGTTTTTCGTTTAACATGGATCTCGTGTCTACGTAGTTAACATGTTATTAAACGTTGGAACCAATGGTTTTGGGACAAATGTGTGTCTTATGGATTAGATGATTAGTTCACCACATGTTGTCGCGTTAGCATAGAGTTGGTGTGAGGAAACCTGAGGTACTGCATCTACGTTCTTAATTTCATTTGACAGCCGATCTTCTGGTCTAAGTTTTTACAGTGAAGTTCATAAAATTGATTTTTATTGCTTTTGCATTACTTTTCATGCAGGCAGCAAATAAACCAGCGACTCAGAAGAAAAAGGCCCCTCCACCACCTAAAGAAGTGGAGGAGGAATCCAGTGAAGAGGACAGCAGTGATGAAGAGGAGGTACATAAAAGTTTCTCTAGATTTTTAAGTAGTTCCCTGTCTAACTGTGGATAGAGTAAGTCATTTTTATTTTTAATTGCAGACTCCTCCACCTAAAGTGGTGAAAAAAGTTGCTACACCAGCTGTTAAAAATGGCACTGCTGCCAAAAAAGCAGAAAGTTCAGATGATGACGACGAGGATGATTCTGGTAAGTAAAACACCTTAAAGTTGACTGAATTTAAGAATTTGAAAAAACTAGTCACACCTTAGTGGAAGTTGCTGCATGTCTTGTGGTTCTCTAATAGGTTTCACATCATGAAATGTAATGGAAAGTACCTATATGAGAGATAGCAATGCAACTCTCCTGGTCTGGTTAAATATATTAGGTTTTGATCAAGGAAGCAGCTTCATCATGACTCAAAGGTACTAACAAAAATATGTAATTTAAAAAAAAAAAATTGTATAAGAAAAATTAATAGGATATTTAAGCAGTCCTCTTTGTGAATCAACAAGCTTGAGTTTGGAAAGGTACTTGGATATGGAAATTGGGAGTTAGTTCATCAGTTTGAGTACTTTTCACTTGTAACCCAAGCTGTTTTGCATAGCGTGTTTTTTTTTTATAGAAATCATCACTTCACCTGGCCGTACGAATTATTGAAGTAGTCATATTGACATTCAGAGATGCTTACCCAGTAATCCTGCATTCACTGTTAAAGGCTCTGTCTGCCCTTTTGTTAATGCGAAGCAGTGTCAGTCCACAAAGTTGAGCTCCATGTTATTTTACAAACATGTTAAAAATATATTCACATTGATAGCCAAGTAAAATTTATTCAGTGTATAACGATTAAGTTTCATGCATCTATAGAAGAGTCTGAAGAGGAAGCCCCACCACCAAAGAAGACCCCTGCAAAACCAGTTAAGCCCACACCAGTCAAGGCTGCTCCAGCAAAGGCTGAAGAGTCGGATGATGACGACGATGATGATGATGGTAGGACATGAAAAAACAGCACAGATTTTGACATGTTGGATGAAATAATTCCAGCTGCTTTTATTGTGAGAAGTAGACACCCTCCATTTCTTGGCATACATGTAGTTGTGTAGTACTCTTGTGTGTTATGTACGGAGGAAAAGTAAATGCAGTGCTATGTCTTCGGTACCGGTGTGTTTTATCGTCTGCCGGTTCTATCCTCAATCACTGTTACATTCTAAGCTTTTTTGTCTCTCCACTTAAAATAGTGTACATGTTTGTTCAGGTGTTGTAATTTTATTTGTAAATTGTAATCAGATGATGAGTCAGAGGAAGAAGCCCCACCACCTAAGAAAGCAGCTAAACCTGCTGCCAAACCCCCAGTGAAGGCTCCACCTGCTAAAGAAGAGTCCTCAGATGAAGATGACGATGATGATGATGATGACGACGATGATGATTCAGAAGAAGAGGCCCCACCACCCAAAAAGGCTGCTCCTGCTGCAAAACCAGCTGCTAAGCCCCCAGCAAAAGCCAAACCTGCTAAAGAAGAGTCATCTGAAGATGATGATGACGATGAAGATGGTGAGATGAGCCTTTTTATTTTTTCTTGCGAAAACCATCAAAGGTCATGTGATGATCAATAAGGGACTTAATACTGAGTGTATGATGTTACTTTTTCAGTATCTGATGTGGGTCAATGACGGATGCTCAGTGAATTTGAATAGGTCAGATCGTCTATTAATATCTGAACATTTGTCTCAGACTCTGAGGAGGAGATGGA
Organism: Sphaeramia orbicularis; assembly: GCF_902148855.1. Classification (NCBI taxonomy): domain Eukaryota; kingdom Metazoa; phylum Chordata; class Actinopteri; order Kurtiformes; family Apogonidae; genus Sphaeramia; species Sphaeramia orbicularis. Next base: position 22,058,334 of record NC_043960.1, read on the forward strand.
TACCACTCCAGCCCCAGCTGCAGCAAAGGCAAAGAAGGCAGGCATGGTAAAGGCCAAGGAGGAGTCGGAGGAGGAGGAGGATGACGACGACGATGATGATGACGAAGATGATGATGATGATGAAGAGGAGGAAGAGGCCGGTGAGTTTGCAGTTCACACTTTGAAACATGTAGGAACACACCAATATAAAAATACTCTAATTTTAAGTTTAAGGTGTATAAGTTTATGTCCCAGCTGGGAGGAAATAAGCATAATGTAGTAAGAGTGTTAAAGGACATGAAAAGGTGTAAATATCACATCACTGCCTTTTTGAATTAAGTGGTTGAAGGAACTGACAGCAGATATGTCTGCAACTGATAGAACTGTGTGTTCATACACAAGACGTGAAAATATTTCAAATTGCTTTTAAACAGGAACATTTGGAAAACTCATTTTGTATTTAAAAGACAGGATATTTTGAGCATTTACAAGAAGGATGCAGAATGAAGAAATTCACTGTTGTATGTACACACTAGGCAGATGCATTTGTAGTTACTCTTTGAAGTCGAATAATTGAGTCAGTTTGGGTTGATCAGCCAGTTCATCTTCTCATCGTTAACAAGAGTTCCACCCAAATCAAAATTATAGTAACGAAATACTGGTCAATATCACAATCGTAATTCCGCAACCATAATTCACTGTAAATGTGATTTAATTGTTGGTTACACTGTAACAGTGAAACTTCTTGATTCTGGCTTCACTTCAAACGTCCAGTTTCCACCCAAGTGTTACTTGCGTTGAGTTTATTTTGAATATGCAACTAAAGTAAACTAAATAATCATGCACTAGTAGCTGGAAAAAAAAAAAACAGATCTCAAGGAAACATGAAAATTTATGACATGTAGTGATTTGCTTACGTCAGCATATGTTATAATGTGCATATGTGAAGTGTGAAAAGATGGTTATTACAATTTAAAGTATACTTTTCATCTCCCTTTTCCTTGGTTACACTTAAAAAGCATAGTTACACATTTAGAGTGACACTGTTGCAATGTAACAGTGTATATCGGTATACCATTTAATTTCAAAAAGACATACTTTTCAGACTAATATGCAGCATTAGACAGAAATGGTGAACATTAGTTCTGTGACTGTTAAGTAAAACCTAAATCTCCCCTGACCTCAAATAAAAATTTTACAACTTTTGGAAAAAAGTTGACAGTACTTGTCGATTTTTCATGCACGTTCCTCTCAGCTTTACCTTTTAGCTGGATGGTGTCTGTGATTTTTAATGCGTCACATTATTTGTCAACAGATGTTCCAGTGACCCCTGGTAAAAGGAAGGCAGAGACCAAGAAGGACACACCACCTGCCAAGAAGGCCAAGTCAGATGGTGAAGGTATGAATAAATGCATTAACCCAATTATTCATTTAATTATTGCATTGTGATGATCAACAAGGGACTTAATACTGATGTGTGATGTCACCTTTATTATTCTGAGTAATGTGTGAAGACATAATTGCTTGTCTAATGTTAAATATAAGAAAAGCCTATTGAGTTTATTCTGTATCCTTCTCAGGATTTTCTATATTTATTGGAAACTTGAACTCTAACAAGGACTTCGATGAAATCAAATCATCTCTAAGGAAATTCTTCTCAAAGAACAGCCTTGAAGTTGCAGATGTCCGGTTAGGTGCTTCCAAGTAAGTTTATATAGTCTATTTTAATACAAGGTTAGTACTGTTTGATCCTATTGAGGTTATTTGTCTGTGTTTTACCCTTTAAGACAAGATGGGATGGAAAGATCTTTACTCCTGTCTCAGTGACAAACTAACATTGCAGAAGAAAAAAATAGACTTGTAACAGTGGGTTAACTGCATCTTTTGTCAGCCATTCTAAGTGTGGATTAATGTTACACATGTTTGGTGGTTCCAGATTTAAAGTAAGTTTAATGTTGTTGGGCTGGACAGCAGTTGTACTGATTTAATGACTCGCATGAGCAAATTTTTGGGGAACTTTTTCTCATAATATTTGTCATTTTTGCTTGCCTCAACAGGAGATTTGGCTATGTGGAATTTTCATCAGAAGATGACATGCAGAAGGCACTGGAGCTAAATGGCAAGAAGGTCATGGGTCAGGAAGTGAAGCTGGAGAAAGCCCGCAGCAAGGAGAACTCACAAGAGGGCAAGAAAGGTAACAGCTGGTTTAGCCAGGGTCGTTGTGCATGTGTGCAAATTTGGGGGAATAAGTGAAAGTAAAAGTCAAGTCCTAATGTATCAGGTGAGCTAATGTTGACGTTTGTCCCACAGAGAGGGATGCACGGACCCTGTTTGTGAAAAACCTTCCATTTTCTGCAACGGTTGATGATCTCAAAGAAGTATTTGAACATGCTGTAGATGTCAGGTTACCTGCAGGCCAGAATGGATCAAACAGAGGGTAAGAAAAACCACCTTTTTTGTTGCCCCAGCTGACAGACCATAAGTAATAAGACATCTTTGTAGAAAACTGACTTTATGGATATGATGGTCTAAGTGGTACTTGACTTTTTTTGTTCTGATATTCTCAATGATGATCTTTATACAACTGTTTTTAACGTGCTTGTGAGTCTTTCCCAGAAGTTAATTTTCTTTCCTCCTTACAGTATTGCTTACATAGAGTTCAAAACTGAAGCTGAGGCGGAGAAGATGTTGGAAGAGGCCCAGGGAACTGATGTACAGGGGAGGTGCATCATTGTCGACTTTGTAGGAGAAAAGAGCCAAAAAGGGGCTAAGGTGGCAGGTAAACAACCTGAAATCTTTATAAGTAAAGGTGTGGGGTTAGAGTAATAGGTTTGGTTCATTAGAACTTTTTTAATGAATATGTTAAGTGTGGTCAACTTGAAGCTTGTTACACTCCAGAACATGGAGACCTGCCAATAGTATGTATGAACTATTCATTATGATGCTGCATTCATGTCATGAACAATAACTTACAACAATAGTTATTCTGAAGTCAGATGTTTTAATGATTAAACACAGTTCCAAGTTGGCCGTATCTCCCATGAAGGCTCTGAATTTACAAACGTAATTTAAAACAGGAAGCCATTTTGATTGTGGCTAGACACAATGCTCATATAACTTCCTTAATCTTTGCCCAGGGCTTAGATCTAACCCAACATTAATCTAGTCCAGCATTTGAGAGGAAACATGCCCTTCTGTCCTTATTCATCTTGCTGTTTTGTCTTCCTTATCACCCTGTAGCAGCAGCGGGAGCAGTCAGTAAAACACTGGTGGTGAATAATCTCGCCTTCAGTGCCACAGAGGACGCCCTTCAGTCCACATTTGAAAAGGCTGTTTCTATAAGGATTCCCCAGAGGGATGGCCGACCTAAAGGGTAAGAGATTTATGCAGCATATAATACTTGTAAGAATTACCTGAGCATTATGTACTGATTAAATTGCTAGTATGCCTCTGCTTCACCTTCTCATGAGCTCCTCTTAATCCAACCCATGATTATGCATGGATTCGCACGAGAAGCAGAGCCACTGCTCAGTCAGAACAGGCTCACCCTGCTTTCATGTGGATGATGCTTATGTCTGCTGTGCAACATGTATAAATGTCTTGAAGACACTCTTTAAATTGCAAGATATCTCAAGCAGCTTGTTCTTTGATTTGTAATGTTCAGCTTTGCTTCATGTCTTGCGCTTCTCTCTCCTAGGTTTGCTTTTGTAGAGTTTGAGAGTACAGATGATGCTAAGGAAGCCTTGGAAAACCTGAACAACACAGAAATTGAAGGGCGGTCAATCAGACTGGAGTACAGCCAAAGCGGTGGTGGCCGAGGGGACGGTGGCAGAGGAAACTCAGGTGGGTCTCGTTAAAATGAATGAACTGCGTCCCTGGTGTTGCTCCAAATTGACATGACTCATCTTGCAACAGTTGTACAAGGTTGTTGGTCAGTTGTCTGGTCAGGGTTTTTTTTTTTTTTTTTTTTTGACAGGGAATGTGCTGTCAGCAGTCATATTGTGCTCACTTTTTACAACACATGGCCAGAAGTGATGAAAATTGACTTCCTGAAACTCTGTGACGATTTCAAAGATAGTCAAGTCCTGATCTGGTCTTTGCATATGTCTGTAGCTCATACCACTGCAGAACAACATCTTGTTAGACTCGTAGCATAGTAGCAGAAGTCATATTTTTTTTAGGTCATAGCCAATGATAGAAAAATGAAGCAGCACTGCGAGGAGAGTAAAGTTATGCAGATATCACAATTTAGCCAAAATGTGACTTCAACAATTATGCTTTGAGGCTAACAGTCTGTACTTGCCTTGATAGTCATCATGATAACATTCTGTGATTCTTTCCGTGTCTCACACTCTAGGTCCAACAAAAACTCTTTTCGTCAGGGGTCTCTCTGAGGACACAACAGACCAGACTCTGAGGGAATCATTTGAGGGTGCTGTGGCAGCTAGGATAGTTACAGATAGAGACACAGGGTCATCGAAAGGGTAAGTCTGTCAACACTCATAAGTTCTTCTCGTGAGCACCGCTCTGTCCATCAATGGCAGTATACGGATTCGCATGAGAAGTAGATGAAAGTCGCAGTTAAACAGGCAGCTACCTTTAGTGGGAGTTGCCCATGTCTGATGTGAGACAGTATCACTGACAGGGAAAATCATATGACTTTCTGCTTAGTAAAATCAGTTCACAATTATGTAGATTGTTTTGACGAGTGTAAAAGACTCATTTGTCTTGTCCCTCAGATTCGGCTTTGTAGACTTTGACAGCGAAGAGGACTGCAAGGCAGCCAAGGAGGCCATGGAGGATGGAGAGATCGACGGCAGCAAGGTAACCCTCGACTATGCCAAGCCAAAGGGTGAAGGCGGTTTCCGTGGGGGCCGAGGCGGCGGTGGATTTGGCGGCCGCGGTGGCGGCAGAGGTCGTGGTGGGTTCGGTGGCCGTGGTGGTGGTGGTGGCAGAGGAGGACGCGGTGGGTTCGGCGGCCGTGGAGGCGGACGGGGTGGCTTTGGAGGTAAGAGCAGATCGGCTGCTGACCCAGATGTTTTATCTAAACTAAGCAGGTCACGTTGTCGTTTAAGGTTTGATTTCAGTACATAAGATGCTTGTAGGATCAGATGTATGCCTCCAGGTTACTTGTAACATTCTGTACATTTGTAAATGCTGGTAAACTAAGATGCTTTTGTTCTCATTGTAGGTGGAAGAGGTGGCGGTGGATTTGGAGCCAAACCCCAGGGGAAGAAGATAAAGTTTGATGACTAAATCCTTAGTCATTTGTACTTTTGAATGAACTCTGGTTTAAACAGTTTTCAGAGCTTTTGGACATTCCAGAAAGCATCATTGATATATATTTAACTTTTACTGGGCATTTTAGCCCTTTATTTCAACCCTTTCCACCTTACCCTCCTGTGCCACTATGGTACTTTAGTCCTTCTCTGCTTAAGTGCTACATGTGAGTACTGAATGTCCCGAATGCAGACCTGCACCTCTCCCTCACATTATCTTACTTTCCGAAGGAGTGAAACGGAACGGGTCTGACAAACAAGTTTGCTGTGAAAAACGCGCTCATCTTTGTCAGATACATTGTGTAAATTTAAAACAGTTTGTATGATTTCATTTTACCTTTTTGTAAAGAAAATACACGTGTATCCATGTTTTTGTTCTTATTTTGTCATTTAGTTTGCTTTAGGTGCCAAGTTTTACTGTAATGTGCAAAACATATTTTGATAGATCTGAGGCTGAGTTATATGTGGCAGTGATCATTATGTCATATTCAGTTGGTTGGACACTGTTGGTGTTCGAGTCAGAGGATGAAAGCCCTCTAATCTATGTAACATAAAATATTTGTAGTGCATCAACTAATTTTTTCCCATCCGAGAATCTCAAGATTTTCACAAAATAAAACCTTGTAGGTGGTGATTTTTAAATGTTTCTTGATCACTCTTTCATTTCATTGAAACCATGTTAAGTAACAAAGCTGGTCAGATTTTTATTATGTACCAAATTACATTCAGTTAATTACAAGAGCTCTGCAAGAAATTCTATGAAACAACCAAGTTTGTCTAAACCCAAGAATTTGAAGACAGCAAATTCAGTGTGGTACAACTGTGTTTTGTGGAAACTTGATTATGAATCTCCATTATATCGTTGCTTGACCAAAAAAAGGCCTCACCTGGATTAACTAGGCAGATACCAGCCTTCCATTGGAAAAATTACTGTAGTAACTGGTATGTTTACACTACATCATGCACTGAGTAGATTCTCATTTCTTAATCAGTTTGCAAGGGAACAAAGACTGGACAATGCTAAGAGTTTTCAGGCTTATCTAGCTTGTGAAAGGTTGGTTGAAGGAGCATGAGACCTCATTTTCACACATGGGTCAGCCTCCGGTGTCCAGATCTGAACCCCCAGTTGAGAATCTGTAGGATGTGATGCAGAGGAGTTGATACAGGGGTCCAGCTGACGCAAGATGTTTGGAGAAAAATTATTGCACCCAAGCATGTTTTTAGAAGAAAAGAAAAAAACCTTATTGTACATGAGCGTTGTATGGAATCAATGATTCCACAGTGGATATCCTGTAGTCAAAGGTAAGGGTTGATGAGGAATCTCAGCGTAATCTGGTGAAATCTTTACAGCAGGGGTGTCAAACTCTTTGAGGGGCCACATACAGGGAAAAGCACTAGTAAAGTAGCACATACACCTATAATTGATGTCAGTTTAATCTGTTTGGCATATTTTAGAGTGAAGAAAGTTCAATTAATGAAAAAAAAATAACCTTATATTTAAGGAAAAGTTCATTTACACCTGCATTTCAGCCTACAAATCACAGTGCATCTGTAAAAGGCACAAAACCTTTAGTAACAGGCAGAATGTTGATGACTGAATCTGCATTACTGAACACCCTTGTTTGCCCACAAGGTGGCAGTGTTCTCTAGGTAAATGGTAGTTTTGGGTTTCAGAACAAAAAATCTTTGACCTATACTTATGCAATTTCTGTACAAAAGGTGTTCCAGAATGTTTAATTAGACAAATCCAGCTAAGCAGAGTGGATGATTCTTAATTGTGTAGTATGTCCTGTAATCTCTGGTACTGGTCATCTATCTTAAATCTGCTTTAATAGGAACTATAAGGCACAGGCTTGGCTCTGTATACTGTCAGTGTTGTGATTTCTCGCTGGTAAAGAGTGACGGTGATAAATGGCTGACCTGAGCTGCTGAGCAGATCTCCCATGACACTGCCGGACGGCGGACAGTGGTTCGCTGTCATCTCCTGGGTCTGGTGACTGAACAGGGAGCTTTGTTCCAGAAGGTGCCTGGGCAGGAGGCACTGATGATGGGGCCTCTGAATACTCCCATTTAGAGATTTGTTGCCCCCCACCTTGTTAGACCAGCAACAGAGGTCATACAGGTTTTAGTCTGTGGCATGATGTCAACTGTCCCTCTGTGCTTTCTGAGTTCACCTTTCAACTGTTTTTTTTTTTTTTCCCTTCAGATCAGCTTCCTCTCCTCATGTAATTAACATTAAACTTTATCAGATATATGTTCACAGAAAGCAAAGGGAATGAATGACTTAAAGTTACAACTGATGAGGTAGCTAACATGTTTAACTTATGAATACTGAATAACTTTAAATATAACATTGTTTTTAACTAAACTTGAGACACCATCAATAGGGCATTGTGAAGAGGAGAGGACAGTGACTGATACTTTATCTCATTTGTTTAGTGGCTGGTGTAAATAGGGCCCTCTTTAAATAGAAGTATACTTCTCTAAGACCTCTTCACAATGGATCATTGTGGAGTACACGGTGTCCTATAGCACAGATGTATTAAGTCGGTTTGCCTTGGCCTCTTTTCCAGTGGGATATGAGGAGAGAGCGAGCATACAGCCCGCATTTACCCAGCATGCATTCATGCAGCAGAACAATGCACTGGCACATGCACCTTATTCTTGTTCGCATTAATCTCGGAACTAATTAACAATGTGTGGTACTGTTGAATCAGATGAAGACAAAAGACTCATGTTTACACTGAAAGCTAAAACCTATGCCTGCTTTATTTCAACCCTGCACAGCTGAAGAGCTTAAATATTCATATTTGTAGTTGTATTATGTTACTACCACTGAATAGATCTGTTTTCAGTACCCACTCTTGTAAATTTCCAAGCTTTGTGTTTGAGGAAAAAGTTGAAAAGGATCCCTCAACCTACATATCGTTAGTCTCATAGCATAATTTCCTTAGTCATATTTTTGGCTAAATTGTGGTACAATAAACTGAAGCTGTAGTGTGAGGAGAGTAAAGCAGAAAAAACATGACTTAGGTATTTATGTTATGCTATGAGGCTAATTATATGAGTTATTGAAACACTAACCACGTGTCTTCCATAGTCATTTGTTTCCTGTTGCATTACAATAAAAATCGATCATCTGGTCAGGATGAAGACACATTTGTAGATTTTGATGGTACTCTATGCGCATTAATGTAAATGAGAAATGCTGTGTGAGCTGGTAAAAAGGCCACTCAGCAGCCTGTAGGTTGAGGAATGTTCTTTTTTAATTTTAGCCCAAGCAACAACATTCCCATCCTTAGCTATGCCAGTGATGGTCCTCCAGAGGCCTTTGAAGAAAATAGAGGGTTGGTGTGAAAGCTTGCAGCCCCTTCCAGTCGACCCAATGACCGTGGTTACATCAAAAGCTTCTTCCAATTAGTGTCAACAAATATGCAGCTCCTGATCTGTAGCCAGGTTGGATAGCTGAGAGTGTAATTGCATACAGTCGCATATCATCACCGGAGTGGGAAATTTACACTAGATGATGTTAAGTCTTGGCTGGTGGCTGGTAGGATTGTAAATTGTCCCAACAGTAGCAGCGGTGTTTTGACTGTAAAAGCCTTCTAAACATGTAATCTGAAAAAAATATATGAACAAGTGTCCTACTGTTCTACTAAGCTGTACTGACCTTTTATGTAACCCCTTTAGCAGTACATCTTTTGTCAGTAGGTTTTCTATTACTGTCTACTAGTAGGTTTGCCTAGCAGGCTTGTGAACAACTGTACAGAAGTGAATAGTCATTTATTACTTTGGAACTGCTCTTTATGTCTCTCGCACATATACATTACACCCTTGAGTACTTAACAATTCCTTCCTGTTGTAAAGTCATGTAATTAAGTCATAATGATGGTCTTACTCATGGCTGTGGGATGTATTTCTAAGGATGGTACATTTTGTTAAATGTTTGATCATTACATAACGATGGTCAGGTGGCATCTATGACTCAACAGCCCTTTGTGCATTTTAAAGATTCTATGTTTAGTTGCATTTTAGAAAATATCTCGAAGAATCTACCTTTAGAGATATTATTTGCAAGTCGTGATGACATACGATGTTGTGTCATGCTATAGTTTTAGCCTCTGTTAAGTATTGGGAGAGAATTTATCACCAAAGTACGGTTCTTTTGTTCATTATTTGCACATTCCAGATGACACTTCTCTTATTTCCATGTGGTCAGCCTTTACTTCAAACTAAAAAAAAAAGTGGTTGTTTTTCACTTGTTTTTTTTTTTTTTTCCATTGTTTTAAAGAGATTACCTAAGTACAAGTGAGGTGTCACTCCTATGTCGCCCATGTGTTCTCTCTCTCTCGAGACGTAAAAAATCACAGTGTTCCACAACAACAAAAGGGATAATTCATCTCCTTTTTCAGTGTGACTCCATTTGACTTCTCATTTGTACATTGTGCTTGACAAAGAAGAACCGCAGATAGAGATAAACCTCTTAAGCTATGTATCTATGCTGGCGAGCGCATCCCTCATGAAATACAATATAGTAAAGATCCGGTTTCTCTATGGCTTTCTTGCCTTTATCTTGACAGCGATCCAGGAGAACAACAGGAAGGGATTTCTTTTGTCTTGTAATGCCCTTTGTCTTTTTGGGCCAACTTAAAGATCTGAACAATATCTTCACTGTTAACTCGCAGTATCACTCTCAGCTGTTGCACACTATGAAAAGACACACAATCATTGTCAGGGATGCTTAACATAAACTGTGTGAAATACCACACCGGTTAGGAACATTTACAGTGGCTTTCTGAAAATCAGAACAACGTATACTGTAAAGTGACAAACACAGATTGTTCATACCCAAAAAGTAAAACCATTGTGAGTGTCAAAGTTGTGACATATTCTATCTCAGCTTTGACTGTTATTACTAACATAAGCATCCTATAGGCATTATCACAGAGCAGCATTTTTTCATTGCATCTGCATTAATTACACAACTGGCATTTCTTTGATATCTTATCACCAGCAGACACTGTTCTAGAGAAAGCAGAATAGAGTACTCTTGGGTTTCGTAGAAGAACATATCCTTTCTTGACTGTTTAGTTGCGTAATTGATACCTACATGTCAGCAGTAATCACTATTGTTGGTTGACCCGATATGGATTTTCACATTGATGTTCGATGCTGATAAAGCCACACACAAGGAGCCAATCTAGGACAGACTTTAAAAAGGAAAATGATTTTAAGTGTTTATTTACAACAGACGCTATGTACACTCTGATTTTTTTTTAAAACATATATTTACATTTCCAGGACACAGTCATTACCCACTATAACCACAATGTTTATCTTTAGAATCAGTGAACATCCCATTAATATGGTGATCAGCGGCTTTAAATTAAACGTAAGAACCCCGTATTTTCCCTCTTTCAGTTAGGTATTTAAATAAGTCACATACTCGTACCAGCAACAGTTTAAGTTCACAGTGTCATGGTAAACCCTCAATCAAATTCATGTCAAGTATTTCAGCACATTCAGATCCACAGAAACCATACATCTAACAACTTTAGACATTTAAAAATAAAAGTTTACAGTAGTGAAAAAGTAGCAGACATCCTGATCAAGTCAGGTAAATTCCAATAAATGAGTGCAAGGATTTCTACAATACAAAAAGTAATCTTTACTGTAGGAAAGGTCCTGTATGTATTTGCAGACAACAATATCCTCGTGACACTTAAAATAGAACAGGTGACCAATGATGACATGATTTTTTGACGAAATCACTGAGGTAGTTTTCTTTCTCTTGCTTGATGCCACTGCAACATTAGTACAAACCCAAAACTTGAACAGATTTAAGGTGAGAAAAATGAGCAATGAGCTTCAGGCAAAGCCTCTAGCATGATTAATAATATTGTCTTTTTACTTTTTTACTTTATCTCAAACTAAACCAAGCATTTCATTGATCTGTGAAAATAAGAAACAAACAAAAGTAGCAGATAAAACATATCCAAGGTTTTGTGTACCACATGATCCCAGGATCCATTTTACCTACATTTTATTCACATTAATGGGTTCACGGTCAGTGTTGGTTCAGTGACAGATAACACCCGTTTCTCAAACTGCAGGCATGGGTTCCTGGACGAAATAAAACCTCCACCATAATCACAGTAGAAAAAAGAAGAGGAAACAGCATTTTGCTGTTAACGAAGCATTGGGAAAGTAACCAACAGGCTCAAGGTCTATCAAAGATCCAAAATAAGAACAAGTTTTATACTACTGAGCGGAAATCGTGTTATTGTAGACCAGGTAAATGTGCTTTTTAGGCACCTATAGATGCAGCATCTCATTTCTGTTTCTGAATTTGCGTGCTAAAGTGTGAGTCCTTCAAATGCCAATATAAATACAAAATCATAGTTCAACGTTATAAAAACTGTATAATTTACTTAACTTTTGAAGAAGCACCTTCAAAAATTCCATTACTGCACAGACAGTAAATTGTCACCCTGGTTCCTCTCCACACAAAAGAGAGGTAACTGGCAGGTTTGTATTTGCCGTTGCTTCTCCTGCATCATACTTCCTGCTCATATCCGCCGAGGTTCAGCTCAGCTTGTGGGTGCTGTCCTTACCTTCAAGTTCCCATCAAGCTATAGGATCTCCACCTTCTGAGAGCAGACCAGGTCGCTGTTGACCAGGTTCCACATGTGCATGAGGTCCGATGGGAGCAACTTGTGCACCACGATCATGCTCTTAAAGAAACAAGGTTCTCTGTTCAACTTACTGTTTTTATTTTTTACCAAGCCAAACGTCTTAAATGCATTGTGTTTGATAGGAGTAACCTGAAGCACCTCCAGACACATGCCCAAGAAGACATCATCGATTGGATACAGTTCCAAGGTATCTGCTGCTAAGTGAAGCCTCCTCGCCAGGGTCCCGTCCATCAGGAAACCCCCTCCACCAGCATAGGGAGGGTAGTATGTTTTACTATACAGAGCCTGGGGGATGTAGTACTTGTTTTCCTTTTTACGAATTGGCTTGGCCTTAAAAATCACATCCCCAACAAACAGGTCTTTTACCTGGCTGCTCATCTGTAGGAACTCAAAGATGTTGTCTACGCTCACGAAGACATCATCGTCCCCTTTGAAGACATAGCGCACACTTGGACAGTAAGTGTGGAACCACTTGAGGAAGTGTGTCTCTTTGAGCGTGAGGTTGAAGAAACTATCCAAGAAGTCCCACTGGAGGATATCACCGTAGATGTAGTCCTCATACTCCAGTAGCTTTTGATGGTTCGCTCTCTCTGCCTCATTGGAAGGTTTACCAAGAAGGAAGAGGGTCTTTATTCTCTTCCCATTCACCACCTGCTCCTTACCCCAAGTTTTTCGAATAACCTCCCTACGATCGTGCTGCGTGGCCACCGACTTAATCACCATTAGAAGATACACATTCCCTGAGCACTTCTCTGGATGGTTTAGGAGCATCGGAAAGTAACGGCAGTGTCGATAAAGCATGAACTGCTTGAAGTTGACCTCCAGGCCCTTGAACCAGTCCTGGCTAGAGATGTTGAGGTTGGCACTACAGTTGGAGGAGGTCACATCCCAGGTTCTGGGGTTGACGTCCTCAGTGCTGCTGGGCCTCTGCGTGGTGACCCGAGTGTCAGGTATCTGCTGGTGTTTGATGGCCTTCCAGAAGCTCTTAAAGGTATCTGTTTTGTCTTCGACCTCCGTTTCCTCGGAGGCATCCATGCGAACTTGCCTCTCAAGTTCAAAGGGAGCCCCCATATTGATGCTCCCTCTTTGGACAACAGTCAGAGTCACCACAGCCAGGAAAAACATGACACTCACCCTCTTGTACACCCTCCACCGATCTCTGTTGTTCATCCTGAGGGAAGATAAAGATCATAAGTCACATATACAGAAGAATTTAGGAGCTATGCCAGGAATTTAACTTTGGGCCATAAAAATATAGTCTTCAGTTGGTGGTCCTCTTGATGTGTCTATAATGAAGATCATCAAACCAAATGACAATTAACAAAAGATCCCAAAAAAGGATTACGTTATTTACAAAGAAATATTTGCTGTATGATATAGTACTGCCATTGCAGCTACATGCCCAGATGTTTACGTTCATTCCAGTGGAACATTTTCTGTTTCATGTACAGCAATTAAACACAGGAGCCTCAGGCAGGGATTCATTATGACTATATTGTGCTATTTGTGGTAGCTCTGCGCACACAAATCTTGTGATGAGACAATCTAAGGTATTCTTATCTAAGCATTGTATTGTAGTACCTGTTTTTGCATACTTATGTTACAGACTGGATCAGACTTCATGCACATGGCCTATTAATTCTTCTTATTACAAATATAGCCATAGAAATCAACGACAAAGAGTCACTTCTGGGAGGATGTTCTTTCAAACTGAGGTAATCCCTGCACTTCAAATTCTCACTTTTCCATCATATCATGCCAGGGCTCGTTCACTCACAACCCCAGAAACACTCCCCTCTGGGCCCCTTGTTTCGAAAATAAGAGTTTCTTCCTGATTTTAACACCAAGGAGTCACCTTTAAAAAACATACCAGACAACTCGGAGCAAATTCTGTGCATACTTTTTTTTTTTTTTTTAATCTTATTTATCCCCTACTACTGATTGACACAGCATGTATTTTTTGTATCTAACACATTTAGGCTTTTTGTCTCTTCTTTATGTTTTTACTTAAACTACCTTTCTGTTGTGCATTTTTCACTTTATATCTATGTAAACCTATCTATCCAAACATTTTACGCATTTTTACGCATTTTCTTTATTAAAATGCTTGTGCCATCTGGAGGTGAAGGGAATAGAAAAAAGTAGACGAAGAAAACCACCACCACCAATAATAATAATAATAATAATAATAATAATAATAATAATAATAATAATAATATCAGTGCGCAATTGTTAAATATGAACAAACTTACATTTTCTCTTGCTTGAGACAATCCGATTGAAGAGATCAAGAAACCGCCAGTAAAACCAATAAAGTGCTGATTCCAGAAAAGATGCGTCTCTCAGTAGCGCAAATTTATCTCTCTCTCTCTCTCTCTCAAAAAAAAAAAAAAAAAAAATGTTAAGATAATCCTTTTCCAGCGAAGTGAGAAGTGAAAAGCGGGCGCGGAGCCTGAACGTCCCTTCGCTTGATGCAGATGTGCCCTGAATGCGTCGCAGTGTGCGTCTGCTCCCAGTCCTTCAGATGGTCCATCCGCTTTTAAAGGCAGGACCACAGTTACGTAGAACACATACATGAGGACGCAAATGATGAATGAAGTGGGACGCACAGAGTCCGCCCGTCCCGGACGCACAATGGGCGGACAAAAACCTGCAGGGCTCTGAAAAGTGCGTTTCTTTTCATTTCTTGTCACTTGTCACTTATTGTCGTCGTCCTGTTATGGAAATATTGGCAACCTGAAAGTTAGGCAGCTACCTTTTCACTTTAGACATGTAATAACCCAACCCAAGTGTCAACATTTACCAACTATTAATTTACACATCTTAACTTCCCTATCCAAAGTAAACTGGTGAAGCCTGTATGCTGCATAAGACTATAAATAACAGGAAAAAAAAAAAAACAGGATTCTATCAGACAGGAAAGTATATTGAACCAGCCTATTTTTTTCCATTTTCTGCCCTGATAACTTTATGACTCCAAGAAGAATGAGTCACTGCTCCCATGGTTGTAATTTTATTGTAATAAATATGAATTTTCTTAAATGTGTGACACGTTAAGTCTTGCTTGGTTTTAGTGAATAATAATCCTTGTCATATTAAGTCCTTTACAGTCACTGAATTTATTGGTGAATTGCTAAAATTTCCTTTTGTGATGTACAACCATGTGGGAAAGTCTCTGTGATGTCATACTGTTTTTATAGTTTAAGACTGAACATCAGTTATTAGATCACAGGTGTCAAACATGCGGCCCGGGGGCCAAATCCGGCCCACCAAAGGGTTCAATCCGGCCCCTGGGATGAATTTGTAAAATGCAAAAATTACAGTGAAGAAATTAATAATCAAAGATGTTTAAATCATTTTAGGTCATTTCCATCTAAAGTGGATCAGACCACTAAAATACTATCATAACCTATAAATAATGAAAACTGAATTTGTCTCTTATTTTTAGTGTAAAAAAAGTTAAATTACACAAAAATGTTTACATTTACAGACTAGCCTTTTACAAAAAAATATGAATATCTGAAATGTCTGAAGAGAAGTATGTGGAATTTTAATAATATTCTGCGTTTTATTTAATGTTTTGTGTATTTGTTGAGCCACTGTGATCTCTAAGTTGTGATTTGCATGTATAAATGATAAACTAATGCGTAATATCGTTAGCATTGTACTTATTTTACTAAAGAATCTTCAGCTTGTTCATATTATGTTCAAGTACAATTCGTGGATATAAACATTTTCATTACAGAATTTACTTTTTATACTCAAAAGTTCTTATCCTATTATTTCTATTATTTTACTGGTCTGGCCCACTTTAGATCATATTAGGCTGAATGTGGCCCGTGAACTAAAATGAGTTTGACACCCCTGTATTAGATTTTATGATTGTGTTTGATAAGGGGAACAGTGGAAATAATGACAGAAGTAGTAAAGAGTAGTCAGTGTTGTATTTTTTTAGACTATATTGTTATTATTGAACCACATACAATTACAAAGTCAGCTTACTATCACCTTAAGAACATTTCTAGGATTAAAGGACTGATGTCGCAGCAGGACCTTGAAAAACTTGTCCATGCATTTATCTTTAGCGGAGTTGACTACTGTAACAGTATCTTCTCTGGTCTGCCTAAAAAGTCTATCAGATGACTGCAGCTGATCCAGAATGCTGCTGCTCGAGTCCTCACTAAAGACCAAGAGAGTGGACCACATCAGTCCAGTTTTCAGGTCTCTACCCTGGCTCCCTGTCTCTCAGAGAACAGACTTTCAAATTCTCTTGCTAGCATATAAAGCACTGAATGGTTTAGGCCCAAAATGCATCAGAGACCTTCTAGTCCAGTATGAACCATCCAGACCACTCAGGTCGTCTGGTGCAGGTCTGCTCTGTGTTCCAAAAGTCAGAACTAAACATGGAGAATCAGCGTTCAGTTTATATGCTCTGTGGAACAAACTACCAGAAAATATCAGGTCTGCTGAGAGTCTGAGTTCTTTTAAGTCCAGGTTAAAGACTCACCTGTTCACTGCTGCCTTTGACTAAAAGGCTTTTGACTTTTGAAATGTTATATTCTTTCGAAACTCTGCACTGCAACTCTTACTTTAATATGTATTTTTATTTTATTTTTTATGTCTTATTTTCTTACTTGCTGTTTTTAAATCACCTTTTACATGTTTCTTTTATAATGTTTCAAATGTGTTTCTTTTTCCCTGTCGTTGTATTTCAATGTCTTGTGTGAAGCACCTTGAATTGCCTTGTTGCTGAAATGTGCTGTACAAATAAACTTGCCTTGCCATGCCTTATTGTATTTAAAGCTTTACATCACAGGTGTCAAACATGTGGCCTGGGGACCAAATCCGGCCCACCAAAGGGTCCAATCCGGCCTGTGAGATGAATTTGTGAAATGCAAAAAATTACACTGAAGATATTAACGATCAGTGGTGTCAAAATTATTTTAATTCAGGTTCCACATACAGACACTTACAGTCTAATTAGATTTCAAGTGGGTCAGAACCAGTAAAGTATTATCATAATAACCTATAAATAATGACAACTCCAAATTTTCTCTTTGTTTTTTTGGTGTAAAAACGTAAAATTATGAGGAAATGTTTACATTACCAAACTATACTTTTACAAAAAATATGAATGACCTGAACAAATATGAACAAACGGAAATATCTTAAGAAAAGTAAATACAATTTTACCAATATTCAGCCTGTTACTAAATTTTTTGTGCGATTGTAATGCACATGTAAATGCTAAACCGATAAAACGAGGCAGAATATTGTTAAAATTGCACTTGTTTTTCTTAAGACAATTAAAGTTGTTGATGTTATTCAGATTTTTAAGAAAACTTTGTAGACGGAAACCTGATCATAATATAATTTTCCTTTTTTCACTGTTATTTTACTGGTCTGGCCCACTTTAGCTCACATTTGGCTGAATGTAGCCCCTGAACTAAAATAAGTTTGACACCCCTGCTTTACATTATATTGTCGTATTTGTATCTATGCTTCGTCTTTAAATTATCTGTCAACTGTTTAATGCAATGTCTTGTTTTTATATTCTGTGTTAACTGTTGTCTGTTTACCTGCCCTTGGACTGCAGATGTAAATTAGCTCTTAGCTAAGTCTGGTTTTATTCATGTGACTGAATATTCCTGTCAAATAAATAAATAAAATTCGCATTGGTTGTTGCACTTAGAGTCACCAATCAGGATGCTGTTGTTGCATTATCCAACATCAAATTTTGCAAGCATATTCGAACATGCATTATTCCTTAACTGGAGGATTAATAAATATTTTGTATAAAGGTAAAAAAAACAATATATATAATGACCCTTTATTATATACTTTGAAAACATCAGCTAACCATCACTTTTGTCATTTGTTTTCCAGTTCATCTTACTAAAGTATATACAATTTAGCACATTTAGTCTCTGAGTAAGATAATTACTAAAACAGTTCTAGATCAGTGGAGCAAGCACAAAACTCATTACATAAGAGGAACTGTATGTTATCGCTTCCCTACTGTACATGATTCGAAAACAGTCGTTCATTTAGACAGCATTAATCATTACCAGTTAGTTAATGTTCATTCCAATTTAATAAATGTTAGCTGCATCTTTTTAAACTACTAAATAATGCTAAGTTAATCCTCTAAAACCATTGACTGCAGACGAAATGGCTTTATATTTTAAAGATGTTCTTAACTTTTGAACCACTAATCCACACATATGATTTTTAAAAGTATAGTAGAGTTCCTCAGCTTTTCTATGTAGCTTTTATTCAGACATGTAGAGGCTCCATAGTGATTGAGTGTAGACACTAACGTTGTGCATAAGTGATTCATCATAATTTCCTACTCTGAGCCTATGAATGGCTCTTTTTTGCTTCAGAAACATAGCAAATCAGAGTAGAAAATAATTTATTGGAAATCTAAAACATCTACATTCAATTTTCTAAAATAATAATAAAAAATCTTGCTATAAGTTTTGTGTATGGGTTTCATCTCGACACTATTATACTTTGTGAAAATCATTACTTTAACCCTTTCATGCATAGTGGTCACTACAGTGGACAGTAATTCTCTTATACATTCATGGGTTTTGTTGTTTTAGTTCCATATCAGCCGACACAGTGGACGCTTATGCATCATCCCATAATACATTGTAATTCATACCATTACTTTAACTTTGCAGATCAGGTTGATAAACCTGATCTGCACAGACATGTGTTAAATCAATTGCTAATTGTTATTAGACTATAATCAACAGCTTTCTTAATCAAAAAGTTTTTTTTTTTTTTGCATATTGTCTGCATGAAGTTAATAATAACTAGTATTAGAGTGTCTTAAAATGTGAGAAAACATCAGATTAGCTGCATGAAAAATGTTTTTATTTCATAGTTTTCATGCAGTTTATCACTTTCTGATGATGGGTTTTAACCCTTTCATGCATGAATTATGAGAACCTTAATCATGATTTTTTTCCTGAGTGTTTTTATCCCTCTTTAGGCATAAAAATAATAATTCTATTGATTTTTGTTAGCCTATTTTTATGGAGTTACAAAAATGTCCACTCAGCTGGACACCATGCATT
The DNA here is from genome assembly GCF_902148855.1 of Sphaeramia orbicularis. Classification (NCBI taxonomy): domain Eukaryota; kingdom Metazoa; phylum Chordata; class Actinopteri; order Kurtiformes; family Apogonidae; genus Sphaeramia; species Sphaeramia orbicularis. Next base: position 22,077,375 of record NC_043960.1, read on the forward strand.
TAGTTTTAGAACCAAAGAAACATGTATTTACTGATAATCTGTGTGAAAACTATGAAATAAAAACATTTTTAATGCTGCTAATCTGATGTTTTCTCACATTTTAACATACCTGCATGGAGATAATATGAAAAAAAAACCTGTTAATTACAGTCTAATAACAATTAGCAGTTTTTTTACTCTCAAACATCTTACTGCAGATCAGGTTTATCTAGACCAGCAAAGTTACAGTAATGGTATGAATTGCAGTGTATGGGATGATGCATAAGCGTCCACTGTGTTGGCTGATATGGAACTAAAACAACAAAATCCATGAATATACAAGAGAACACTTTTGAACAGCTGTCCACTGTAGTGACCAGTGTGCATGAAAGGGTTAAATACACTTTTTTTTGCATCAAAAATTGGTGTCCAGCTGACAGGACATTTTTGTAACTCTATGAAAAATAGGTTGATTAAAAAAAATTTCAATCGCATTGTTTTTTTCATGCCTAAAGAGGAATAAAAGCACTCAGGAAAAAAACTCAGCTAAGGTTCTCATAATTCATGCATGAAAGGGTTAAATGAACTGGATGAAACTGAGGTATTCCTGTATCAGCTGATGTTTGATGACTGATTCTAACAAGTTTTATGAACATCCCAAATTTGCTCTTCCATTCATTCAGATTTTGGTCAACTCCATTTTTTGCACTTGTGTGCAAACAGAGGCCAACTGAGTTTTAGGGTCCTGAATGGAACGGTTATGTGTAAAAAAACAAAACAAAACAAAAAACATCGACATCATGGATGTGACCTTTTCTTTATCCAAACTTTAAATCCATGATGGCACTGGTTGTACTGGTTTGTACAATGTTATTACTGAAAATGGAGGTGGAGCATTATCTGTTTCTATAAATACCTGGCCACAGAAAAAATTAGGGCCAAGTGAGAGTTGAACCTGGAACCTTCTTGCTCTGAGGTGCAGCTGCTAACCACTATGCCTGCATTGCCTCACATGCCGTTAGAATAACTACAAACTCAACTGTCTGTTGGGGGGAGGGGGGAGGGGCATGAAGTCTCAAGAAATGAAACCTTTGTGAGCCAACTGGCAAATGACTGCTCCAAATGGAAGTCCTCACATTTAGTTTACAGTGTTTTGTTATGTTATATTTGACTAATTTTGTTCTCTTTTCTGCGTTACCTGGCTGTTGTGGGTTCATTCATCCTCCTGAGGCATAAGGGTGAACAAATAGGCAGAGCAATTTAAGGGATGGTCTCTGACAAGGACCATGCCAAGAGTTCCACAGATCATAATTTTTTTATGAATAAATCTTTTCTTTTGTACTTTTACCCAGAAAGACTCAAACATCCACCGGTGACCAAAACCATCTACTGATCTAAAATGTTTAATAACTTTAGAACCACTAATCCTATCAATATGTTTAAATAATTCAGGTAAAATACAGTGTGTTGTCTTTTCATTGTCATCAGATTTAACTAGTTTGGTTGTTCAAAGGCTCCGTAGTTACCATGGAAACACCATCATCTTCTACAGCATTGATTCACCAGTAAAACCCAAATGACAGTGGATAGAGACACTTGTTTATGTTCAGTTAATATCTCTGCTGAAAAAGTCTTTTTTTTTTTCATCAGTTTTCTCTGTTTTAGATATAATAACCCTCAACTTTAATCTGAGGTTTTAAGAACATCTACATGATCAGAAAAGTAAATACAGGAAAATACATGAATCACAGTGAAAAAACGCGGAAAAAAAACAAGATAATATTACAATACATGGTGATAAATCACTTAAGAAAGGTTAAATACAGAGAAAAATTCATTCAATCAAATCTGTGTTCCTTAAACCACAAGCAGCCATCTGGTTTTTCAACTCTTACTCAGGAAAAAATACAATCAAAATTAAAATAAATATAGATTTGACACATTTATTATGATGATTATTGACAGCAACTGGTGTGAATGTTTTTATCATGATAACATTTCAAATCAAGGGGAATGGGAAGTCCTATAACCTGCATGTGTGATCTCCATACAGTATATCAAACACCTATATTAGGAGCAAAAAGATACTGATTTTGCTCTTTCTGATAATACGACAGAACACCAGACACTCTGAGCGTAAATTGCATAGACTAATTAATGTAAGAGATTAAAAATGAAATTGGTGTCAGTAGTGAAAGAGGTGAAATGGAATGTTGGCTTGATAAAAATTACCTTCAAAGAACAAAATAAATCAAAATAACTGACTCTCCTTAATATTGGTAATATTATTCAGAGCACACAGTGGCCTCTGCGGTATGTAGCTGACGTCAACAGGAGATCCTGGTGTTAATGAGCCGACACAGTGCAAACTAAACAACTTTTTATCAGCATGCCGGCTTCTTAGAGCTATTGTCTGTGACAGATTTCCTATATTGACAAGTTGTAAAACTTACATTGGTATGCAAGAGTTTATTTGCTGTGTTGTGATAGAAAAGTTGGCCAAGATAGTTTATTGTTTCTTATCAGTGCAACCTTTCAAACTGACTCATACTCAGTGTCTCATTTAGTCCATTCAGTTACTGGAAAATGAAACACAAATTTAGGGTTAGGTTTTCATTTGAGTAAAAGTCTGAGAAACTGAAAAGATGCTGCTGTATTGTACTGTCTCACCATAAATTGCAGGATTTATACACACAAAATAGACTTAATTTAATTCTGAAGCTTCATAAAATAAGGTCTGATGATATCTGCGACATATGTTACACAAATGTTATCACCACGAGTGCACTTAACTCTGCTTTTCCGCCTCTTTATAAATGAGGGAAAGAACAACAGAATGTCTCTCTGTGTTTCAAAACAGGAATTATTCAATCCGAACCCAGCTGTGATCCAAAATCCCTACTTCCTTTCCTTCTCTCTCCATTTCCTGTATCCAACCAGTCATCCTTCTCAGGGCCATGTGCATCCTGTTGCCTGCCGGCTGTGTTTTTTCCCGTTTTGATTTTTTTTTCCCTCTCTGTGGACTCAGGCTCTGCAAGTGCTGAGGTAGAGTGGAGTGGTGATGGACATCATAGCCCCTTGTCTTTCTCTTGGCTGGAGAGGCATAGTTTGTCACTTTTGTCTAACAGGGACATGGGCCAAGAAGGAAAACTCAGGTCTCTGAGCGCAGTGACTCATTTTTCAGGATATAACCCTGTACCTGCAAAATTCAAACTTACAATGAACCATCTAATAAAGTTGATTATGGAACTTTATAACTTTCAAAACTCAGCAAGACCATTCTTTATCAGTATTTGTACGTAAATGGATTGCTTGTCCCTCCCTGTTCTCCCTCCGGGTATGTCTGGTTCTGGTTCTGGTTCTGTTCATTCCTGATACATGCTTCTGGACTCCAGACAGCTCAGTGTTTATCTGTGCTATCCTGTGTCTGTTTCCTTGTCTTTTTTGTCTTTTCTCCTCACTCTCTTCTGCCCACTAACCCCAACTTTTTCTGTTGGAGGCTTCTCTTTCTGTAAAAGAACTTTTTCCTTCCCACTTTCACCCTGGACTTGTTCTTAGAATTGTTGGGTTTCTTCTCTGAATAGTCTTTTTAAGGCCTTGATTGGAATTTGTGAAGTGTATTATGATTGTCGTTACGTAAATAAAACTAAACTGAACAATTATGCAATCATTGAATGTGATTATCTTAAGGTGCTTCACAATTTCAGATCAAGGGCTTTACAGAAACCCAACAAACCATTCAATACAAGTCCAAGGCGACAGTAGGGAGGAAAACACTGTTTTGTAAAAGGGAAAACCTCTGATAAAACCAGGCTCAGAGCATCGGCGGCCATCTGTGTGGACTGGCTTGGGTTAGTGGAAAGAAAAGGAAAAAACAAAACAAAACCAGAAAGAACAGCAAACAACAAAAAATACTCGGCAAGATGGAGTCCAGAACCACACATCAGGAACATAGACCTCCAAAACCAGAGATACATGGAGACAGGAGTGGGGAAATAAAAGCAAAAATAGGAGAAAAAATAGGGGAAATTGGAGAAAATACAAACTAAGAGAGGGAAGAAACCAAATTAATGACATATGCAGCCTGACCAAAATAAAAAATACCTTAGCTTTAGTTAGCCTTTAGCTTTTATCACAGCTCATGCAATATTCCAATGTTTATTTCTGTCATTTTTGGATGCATGACATTCTTAAACCGAGACCTCTCCAAGTGAATTAACCGTGGATCATAACACTGCCCCCATAAGCCTGTACTGTAGGCACTAAGCATGATGGGTAATACTAATCCACTTCCACACTTCAAATTCTACCTCAAAACTCATCTGTTCATGCTTTCCTACCCTGTGTAAGAGGAAAGGCCTGAACAGACGACTGTACAAGTGGTGTGGGCCGATAGTCCATGTTTTTTGTCTTTTTTTGTATCTCTTTGAATGTTATCTGTATGGTGACCTTGAGTGTCAAGAAAAGCACCCATAAATAAGATGTGTATATTATTATCACTCTGTAACTTGAGCAATATGGACCATGTGATCTTTTTCCACTGAAGCACTGTTTGTTTAAGAAACAAGAAGCTTTCCAGTACATCAGTTAGGGTTAAAGAACTTGTTGCAGATGAAATATATTAATCAGCGTTAACACATAAAGACCCAGTTCCAAAGTAGTATTTTCTCTATATCTGACTTTTCTATTTTTTTTTTTTTTTTTTTACTTTCTTTTTGATTTGTTTTAGTAGAAGGTACAAAACAAAGAGAGAAATGGTCACAGGTACATTCAGACATTTACATCCTGTTTACTGTCCACAGATTGAATGAAAAAGTCCCATTTTTTCCAATACTTTAGACACTTGTGTTGTTGTAGATGGAGATTGTAGGTCATTATTTCCATTAAATGGATATTGACAATTTTTAGCACCAAGGAGATTGAGGGAGGATCCTTTTTTAGTCAATATTTGGTGATGGCTTTTTTGCCTGTGGCAAGCAGTATTCTAAACAGTTATACATCACTTTTATATTTGACTTTTCTTAAGTGATTTATCACCATTTACTCTAATCTTTTGCTCTGTGTTTTGCATTTTTAAGTGATAATTTGGTATTTTCCTGTACAGGTGTGCCTGCAGACCTAAATTCTGACGTATGCACGAACGGGGTGGTGGTGATGAATGACTGCTGTACCTCACTACGAGTACACATAGACCATACAACCGTAAAAGTGAAAGTGAAACATAAGACGCTTTACTAATTCCTTCAAGAATTGTAAGGGGGGGCTTCTCTGTAAGTACCACCCTCTATCTCTCTCTCTCTCAAATTTCACTCTGTACGCACAGGCTTTACAGACACACATCTGCAGGACCCAGTGTTCCTGTATGTAATTTACTGATCATGTAGATGTTCACTGAAACTCAAATTAAATGTGGAAATGTGGAAGGAAATGTGACTTTATCAGTAAAATTCATCATTAACTGAACATTAACCAAATGTCTCCATCCACTGTCATTGATTAAACTCCATGGGTTTTACTAGTGAATCCATGTAGAAGATAACGATGTTTCCACAGTAACAATGGAGCCTTTGAACGTCCAAATGCATCATATCTGATGACCATGAAATAGATGACGAACTGTATTTTAATTATTTACGTGTATTGGTAGAATTAGTGGATCAACAGGTATTAAACAGTTTATATCAGTAGATAGTTTTGGTCGACAGTGGATGTTTGGGTCTTTATGGGTTAATCAAAGTTGAACATACAGTACAAGACCACAGTGGGTCAATTTAATATTTCCGGCCTGTTTTCCACTTTACTCCATCACTGAGCAGCTAAAATGTGCAAACACAACTATTAAGACCAGAATAGAAAAGTCCAAAGATCAATATTTTCTGGAGTTAATGAGTATATAAGTCTTCCTGTGTTCTTCTTTACTGAAAACACCCAGTCCTACAGTCAACACACACCTTTATGCTGGAAAATATAGGCGAGTTGTGAAATGTTTCGTCCTTGACAGGTTATGACAGGTGATTACCTAATTTTTCCCACCCTCATCTCATACTTTTCCCCTCCTCCCTCCTCTATTTCCTTGGTCCTGACAATTCTCTCATTAACAGATTTCTTCAGGTTATACTGTAGGTCACGCAAGATGAAGGTAGTCAAGGTGAGCGTGAGGGTTGTGAGAAAAACAAGAGTGTGAAAAAGAAATGGAAAACCCTGCTACTGCTGTTTAATCTTGAGGAAGTTGGTGCTAATCCCTTGTTGGTTTTAACACACCTGTGGGGCTTGGGAATGGATTACCTTTGTGGTCTGTCCGACTTTTATCAACTGCCTACCTGGAATGAAAGAGACTCCGAAAATTCTCGTGTCCCTCCCCTTTTGGATAAGTGAGGGGCCCCGGTTTGCAAGTTCCTCAGTCACCATGAAAGAATTTACTGCCGGGGAAGAAAAAGTGGCTCGAGGGGATTTTTGTCTCCCCCGTCCTTCTTTTACACCTTCCCCTCCTTCTTTTCCACTCAGCCGTCAACTGAGTATGTTCTTCCCTGAAAAGGTTGTTGGAACAAAGGGGATTCAATGAGACTGTGTTATGAATGCTTCTGTCAGCTAAACGCATAGGTAAACACCAACCAACTAGAGGCCCCTGCGGTTTAGTAAACACTCTTTTAAGGTCACCAGTACCCAACCAAAAAGCACAATATGATACATCCCGTGCTTCTGTGGCTCTTGTCATTCTGCATGGACAGATTTTATTACATTATAGATTTACGTGTGCCTCCAAGCAGGGACTCGAGTTAGAAGTGTAATATTTATGTGATGTTACTTCGGGGTTGTTCTTGTGATTCTTTTTTTTTTTTTTACAAAACAGCATGAAGCCCATTCCAGTAAAGTCGGTCACCAAGAGGGCAACACTGAGTGTGTGTGTGTGTGTGTCACTTGCTGTTAAACTGATGCAGCTATCACTTGAGATAATGATTAATCTCTTATCCGCTTCCTGTAGGAAAAAAAGAAAAAAAAGAAAGTCTAGTGGCAGACCAATTTTTACTGTGTGTTAAACTACAGCTGGGATTTTCACTTGTGTACACACAGAGAAAGTGTGGTTCTATTCAGACAAAAGGTTAATGGGTAGTTTTTAAGGTCATTCCTGAGATGGTAAAAAATGTTAAAGGCAGATTCCAAATAAGCTTTCTTCAGTCTGTTTGATGAGTGGCCTCTTTAACCTTTAACATCCCCTTGTTTCGTGAAAATGCCTCAATGTCAACATGGATGCCAAAGACTTTCTTCTTCTTCTTCTTCTTCTTCTTCTTCTTCTTCTTCTTCTTCTTCTTCTTCTTCTTCTTCTTCTTCTTCTTCTTCTCAAGGTTATTATCGTTAACGGAAACTAACAAAATGACAAAAACTAGAATTGTAAAAACATTTTCGTTCACTGAAATAAATAAAAACTATAATTAAAAGAAAAACTAACTGAAACTGTATTGCGTGTTTACAAAACTAACTAAAACGTATAAAAATTATGGATAAAATTCCCTTCGTTTTCATATTTGTCAATGTCGGACTGATATAAAATTGATTTATTTCACTCAAGCAATTTTAGCTGGTGGCACCATATGATATTTAACGGTCCGTCACTTCTCGTCACTTGTGGTTTAGAGTCCTCTTCTGGTCCCCACTCTACCTGGAAACATGGAGACTAAAATTGAGAGAAAGCAGTGGAGTCTTGTCTGGGATTTATTTGAATACGACAGCGAGGAAGAGAAAAGATACGACAAAACTAAAATTAATACTAAAACTAAGCATTTAGAAAATAACAAAAACTAATAAAAACTGGCAAACCTGCTCTAAAAACTAATTAAAACTAACTGAATTAGAGAAAAAAAAAGTCAAAACTAAATAAAACTAAACTATAATGAAAAATCCAAAACTATTAAAGCAGATTATCAGGAACACACTAATACATTATTTATTGATTCTGGATTATTGAAATGGCAGGAACTAGTTAAGTTACAGACATTAATTGTTATGTTCAAGGCCAAAAGTAAAGCACTACCAGCTAAATTACAAGAACTGTTTGTCTTCACTTCAGAGAATGAAGAGCATAGAAGGAAAGGTCATTTCAAACACCAGTGTGCACGGACAACTTTGAAGCAGGTGTGTGTATCAGTGGTTGGTGTTAAACTCTGGAATTCTCTTTATAATGAGTTGAAGGACTGTAAAAACATATTCCAACTGAAAATAAGTGTATAAAGAAAGAACAATGAGATTATATTATATGAACAGCTATGAGTTTTACATTTGGCTTCGTATTTGTTTTGTATTTTCTGACACATTTATTTACTTGCTTTGGACAGGTAAAATGTTTTTGCATCATTTCGTCAGGTTTATATTTACCTGTGTTTTTTACTTTCTGGATATGTAGTTTTGCACTTGGTTTTGTATTCATTTGGTACTAACTTTGGATGTATTTAGTTGGTTTGTCTGACTTTATACAGTATGATTTTATAGCTAGTTGTGTATGGCTAACCATTAAGGTTATTATTATTTAGAAGAGGGCAGGAAATATAAGATTTTCTTCATCCTGCTCCTTTTTGAGCATGGGTGTGTACATGTTTGTTTACTTGATGATTATTGAATGTTACTGATGAAATGCACAACCATGAACAAAATAAATAAATAAATAAATTATAACCTTTCTTCTTCTTCTTCTTCTTCTTCTTCTTCTTCTTCTTCTTCTTCTTCTTCTTCTTCTTCTTCTGCTTCTGCTTCTTCTTCTTCTGCTTCTTCTAGAAAAACTGTCCTGACAACAAAAGGTTACTTGTGGGGGTCATTTCAGTTTGTCTGTTCTAAAGGACTGGTCAGGAGGAAACAGGAGGTCCAGGAGACAGATACACTGAAGCGTTGTCTCCTCTTGGTTGGCGACACCTTTTATCAGTAGCGCACATGGTTGTCTACTGATAAACACAACTGAAAGGGGTGCCAGTGATCCAGATGACACTCAGGGGTCTTCAGGGGTAACAAAGATAATTGTTTACAACTTCAGTGTGTTCAAGAACCTCAAGTTAAATGAGTATTTGTTGAATGGCCTGGCTATTGTATTTACTGTCTTTGTTATATTACATAACTAATAGGCGTCATAGACAATGCACTTTCAAAGCCTGATTAACCTGTAAACGTAGGGCGTTTCAACCTCTTTAGGGCCATTTTTCTCTCTGTGAAATGTGTACAGTTTTTCTTTTTTGGAAAATTGATCCCCAAGTTACAATAATAATACATTTCTTTAACCCTTCAAGTCTTCCTTCATTCATTTGCTTATTTCGAGCATTTATAGAATACAAACAAAGTCACACACACACAAAAAAAGAAAAAAAAATCATTCATTTATACTCGAAAAGGAGTGGGAAGAAGAAAAACTTATTTAATCCCACCCCCATTCTCATCATCATTAAAATACTTGAACATAATAACATTTTAAATACTCACTCCTGTCCTTCAACTTCAAGCCAGAACAATGGACAGAATAGAACAAAATAGGCCTATACCAAATTAGAATAAATTCAAAATAAATCTAAATAGCCGCCAGTGACCAAAAGCATCTACTGATCTAAAATGTTCCTTAACTTTTAAACCACTAATCTGAGCACTACGTGTAAGTAATTCAGGTAAAATGCAGTTTATGAGCCTTTCATTGTGATCAGATATGATCCATTTGGACGTTCAGAGGCTCTGTAATGAACGTAGAAACACACTTCTACAACATTGATTCACCAATAAAACCCATGGAGTTGGATCAATGACAGTGGATTGAAATGTTTGGTTTACGTTCAGTTAATGATATATTTGACTGAAAAAGTCACTTTTTCACAATGTCATTTTCAACACTGATTTCATCAATTATTATAATTATTATAGGGCACTCATAGAAATACTCTGAAATGCAAAATTTTGTTATTGGAGGACATAACAAGACTTTATTACTTCTGTGAAATTTTGCAAAAATGTTTATTGTCATGTAGAAAATCAAAGTCAGTGAAGTTACCGTATTTGGTTCCTTACCCTTAAGAGTCAAAAATCTAAGAGGTAACTCTAAAAATACAAGCAAAACACATGTAAGGAAAGGAACATATATTTTATAACATTAGAACAGTGGTTCCCAATTTTTTTTCAGCTCGTGACCCCATTTTAACATCACAAATTTCTGGTGACCCCAGACATTCAAAACAGAGAGATATTTTTGGTAAAATTAATTTGGTTTTGATCATGTAATAGTTTGCTATACTATGTTGCAAATAAACATTAATTTTAGACGACATTTAGTCTATATAATGTATATTATTATGGACGGAGGCAGAAAAGCCAGGTGTGGATTACTGCACAAAATGAGAATTTTTTTTTCCTTGGTCAGGATATGTACAGTCAGTGCAGCTTGTATTTACAAGGCTGACAATTGATACTGAACAAACAGTAACTCAAACTATGAATTATGAAAGAGCTGCAGCATCTGAAACCAACCACAATGAACATTTGAAAGATAAACAGTACCACGGTGCTTCAGCTTCAGCTTCACAGTTTGTCATGTCTTTGATGTATTGGGATTGTCTCTCTCAACTCACCATATATTTTTTATTAGTAAGTTTTTATTTTTATTTTTATCAATTACTAGAAATTTCAGGCGACCCCATGTGGGGTCCAGACCCCAAGGTTGAAAAACACTGCATTAGAACATCACTTTTAGAACATTGCAACAACATAAGTGCTGATCCAGACCCCTGTCCACATCCACATTCTCCCTTTGAACATCATTCCTTACATTAGTACCATTACTTCATGGTACCTAACAAAGCAGGTACACTCACTGTTCATGCAGAGGTGGATCTTACAGACCCTGTAGACCACATTGGACCTGAGATTGTTGCCTCACTGTCCTCACTGTAACTGTTGCTGTCACTGTCTTGTAATGTATGCAGAAATTACCAAAAATAGTTACTTGCGCAATAAAGGGTTAAACCCATGTAGTTTGACTAATAACAGTAGTTGTAGACACTTGTTTTTATGTCCAGTTGATGGTGTATTGTGCTGATATTTTTCAGTTGTTTTTTTTCTGTTTTGATATAATATTTGAATTTGCTTTTAGCTTTCATCTACATCTACATGATCAGTAAATTAAATATAAAAAAATACTTTTACTGAAAAATACAAAATGCAGAGGATAATATTATTATAAATGGTGATGAATCATTTAGGAAAGATTAAATATAGAGAAAAATTCACCTGGAAATGACCACAAAAATAGTTCTAGGTCTTTAAGGGTTAAACTACTCTGTTGCAGAGCCTCTTTAAAGGAGTGATATTTCGCTTTTTTTAAATGGAATTATGCATTTTAAAACATTTCCCTGTGGTCTACATAAACTGTAAATGCTCTGCTTGGGTCTGAATTCTTCATTAATTCAACTCCACAGGTCCACCTTCAGCCCTATTTCTGAGTAATGACACCAGAAAGGTTGTTTTGAGCGCTGGCCCTTTAAATGCAAATGAGCCACTTCACGCCCCACCCCCTCTAGGTTGTTGGCTGTTCTGTCCCGCTCAAACAACAACTGAATATTTTAGGTAATCGACAAGAAGTTTGGACATATTTTCAGTATGGACTACAACCGCTGCTGCTGATAAACAATTATGTCGTACTCGGAGAAATGCTCATCAGAAGTCTTGACCTTATATGTGCAAATGTTGTGATGTAACTAGTTATATAACGTAACAAATTAAGAAGGAATTGAAATGGGTTGTACTTGATTTTTGCCGGAATGAATATAAAGATAGCTTTGCAGCACAGTGAGGGTTCAAATTCAAACTTTTTGAACTATTAGGGTCCAAATACACAAATAAATGAACCAAAGACTAATAAAAGTGGGTTTAGTAAAATATCACCCCTTTAAAACTTGGTTCTTTATGTTAAATAGTAAAAAGAGCCTATACCTTATATTATATCAGCTGATATTCTGACAGTGGAAAACACATTGGCACAATCAAACCGAGACATTTGTAAACGGGGAACTGCCTGGATATAATTCAGATTTGCTGAGGAACAAGTAAAAGTGGAGCATCATGTTTTGTTTCCAGCTAATGAAAAATAAAATATATTCTACTTCCCCCTGTGTGCTACACGCTACCATGGTAACTGATATTTTCCATGCCTGTAAGCATCTCTTAGTGTTAAACTGCATGTTTGTTTTGATAAAAAGCAGCAGCTTCCTCTCTGTGGCCGTTGCAGCTGGACGGTACCAGTGTGGCTCAGACTGAGGACCCCACAGCCACCTGGCTCCAAGTGCGTCAGTCTGTCATGTGCGACCTGTTTCCTCACATTGTGCTGCTGCTCACAGGCATCGTTCACAATGTTAATTTCTAAATATGTCACCTCTCAAGGGAGCAAATGTGGGAGTTAGTAAGACTTGCCTAGAAAAACTTAGCTGTCATTAATGTGAGTGAGTGCTCAAGTGTTTAGAGGAAATCTAGTCTTCCAGCTATCTTCATTCTTCATGAATGGAACTTGCTTACAGTGTGTGTTTAGTTGGATAGGACAATGCTGGAAGGGAGCAGTGGGTAAAAAGGTGTGTGTGGTGGGGGGGTGCTCCATAGTTACTGGTTCAGTGCACCAAGGTACAACCTCGAGATGTTAGTTTAGGTCTGAACTTGTACATTGTTTCCTTGACTGCACTAGTCTACAATAGTTTTACAAACGATCTTCCTCAGAAATTAAATCTGCAAAATCTTATCTAATTTTTGAAGGTGAATTATGACACAGACAGACAGACAGACAGACAGACAGATAGATAGATAGATAGATAGATGAATGTGTAGCACTAACATAAAAATTCATTTTGAGTCAAACCCAGTGGTTCTCAACCTTCTTTGGCTCGTGACCCCATTTTAACATCTCAAATTTCTGGCAACCCCGGACATTCAAAACAGAGACATTTTTTCTGCTAAAATGAATTTGTTTTTGATCACGTAATAGTTTGCTATACTATGTTGTAAATAGACGGTAATTTTAGACGACATTTAGTCTATATAATGTATATTATTATGGACGGAGGCAGAAAAGCCAGGTGTAGATTACTGCACAAAGTCAGAATTTTCTTTTCCTTGTTTAGGATATGTACAGTCCGTCCAGCTTGTGTTTACAAGGCTGACAATCAATACTGAACAAACAATAACTCAAACTATGAATTATGAAAGAGCTGCAGCATCTGAAACCAACCACAATGAACATTTGACAGATAAACAGTACCACAGTGCTTCAGTTTCAGCTTCAGCGTTTGTCATGTCTTTTATGTATTGGGATTGTCTCTACCAACTCACCATATATTTTTTATTAGGAAGTTTTTTTTTTTTTCATTTTTATCAATTAGTAGAAATTTCAGGTGACCCCACATGAGATCCGGACCCCAAGGTTGAAAAATACTGGTCTAACCCATTCTCAGAATTTCACGTTTTTACCCAAGCCTGTATCTTGGAAACTACAGAAAACCAACATTTTGGACCGGATTTTTCTTTATTAGTGACTCAAACTTGGTAAAGTTTCACAGCTATTATTCTGGAGGCACTTCACTCATAGATCAGTGCTGTTTTTTCCACATGGTATTATATGTAAATAAAATCTGGTAACATCAGAAGTAGATTAGGCAAAATGTTTTAAAGGTAGTTATTTGCTTTTGCCATCAGTGCTTAGTAATTCTGTGCTGTTCTGTACAACATGCATCTTAAATTAGATACTGGATAATGCATCACCAGTGTGCACCCTGATAGGTGATAGTGTATGTGCATCACCTATACTAATTTGAACTAAACTTTACTTTCCTTGTCTGTTTTGTTTGCCCCTCACAACCATAAAAGTCAGATTATTGATGTTCAGTCTTAAACTATACTATATGACAACTGTGAAATGAAAAACAGTGTGACGACACAGAGACTTTTACATGGCTGTACATACCAAAAGGACAATTGGACAATTCACTAATAAATTCAGTGACTGTTAAGCAACAAGGAACACCATTCATGAAAACCAAGCAAGACTTAACACATTTATTTAAGTTCAGTTTAAGAAAATTAACTTTTATTACAATGAAATTACATTCTAACACAACGATAGCAGTGAGCAAAATTAAACACCACAGCAACTGGAAAACAGTGCAAATATACAACAAACACGATGCAAACTTTAAGACGGCATCACAACTTCAAGTTTTTTGTCAAATGCTCTATGGACGTTGGTGTAAATTAACTATAATAAACATTATTTCATATTATTTTCAAGCGTATACAATAGTCTGTTTAGACCTGAGTCTTTCTTGTAAACTTTCCTGCAGCATAAATTCAAGACACGATACGTTTTCTAATTAAACAAAGCAGCTACAAGAATTTACTCATATGGCAGGATATTCCCATTGTCAATAATTAATATATACAGCACATGGAGAAATTCAGAGGATTTTTCTTTTCTTCGTTCAAATCCTATGTACAGTTATTGAAAGAAAAAGCAACTAGTTGTAAAGTAAATGAAATGCGATATTAACATTTTAATTGTGCTTCAGTCTAAACCATTTAAATCGCAGACGGAACCGCAGGCATGAAAAGTTCATGTTGTAAAATGATCCTTATGGATGCGATGAAAATGCACCCAAAGCCTAGGGTCAGACTCAGAGACAGACAGATACAGGTGAAGGTAATAATTGAGACATATTTTGTTGTGCCAGGTATTACCTTGATGAGAGACGGGGCGGAATGAGTGTTCCTAGTGCAGAGGGCTGGGCGGCCGGGGGCTGTGATTATTGTCTGACCTCATATAATGTTACAGAACAGGTCTTTGCCGAAGCAGGAGGAGAAAAAAAAATGCAGGCCCACAATCCTGCACATTGTTCCAGCCCCTCCTCCTCCTCCGGCTGCTGATCCTTGACCATCTCTGTTGCCCTGACCCTGATCACAACTTGTGGGGATGATGTTACAGGAAGTCTGATGCACCCGGGGAGATAGAGCTGCTTTATGGTGACAGCTCCTTCTTCACCTCCTCTTTGACTGGCTGCCTAAAAAGCAAAGGAGGGCAGGGATGCAGGGTGGACAGAGGAGAAGAGTGGATTTCAGCAAAATTTATTAAAACAAGCAAACAAAAGTCAGGATGACAAGTGCCAAAATTTGACTGTGATTACATTACAAGGTCTGGTCATGGGCTGTGTGTGTTGTTCAGAATATGGCAGATTATGTTCCCAACCATTGTATGCCATGTACACTAGTGATAGACCAATTAATCAGTGATGAGAGGACATTTTAGGAACTAGAACATGGCTGAAATTACTCACTTTTGGGATAATAGGTGACTAATACTAAAATATAGGGTTCGTACACATTTTTCAAGGTCAAATTCTAGCACTTTTAGGGGTCATTTTTAAATTTTATCGCTAAGATTGAATATATAAATACTCAAGATTATTTTTTTTCACTTTTTATAACAATGATGTACATTGTATTATGCTATAAACATCAAAAATTAGGTTTCATAGTAGAAAAAAGTTTTGAATTTAAAGGAGAACACAAATTTTTATCCAAAAAAGAGAAGCTACTAGGTGTTCTTCAGACACACTCACATTGAGCAAAAGATTAAAATAAAAATGTACCTGGAGTCGACCTGAAAGCACCAAACAATTTAGTTTTTTGACATAAAGTTTTATTTTTCAAAATGTATTACCTCTTTGTAAGTAGCTTTGGCTATAATTGCAAGCACTTTCAAGCACTTAAACTAAAATTCAAGTACTTCCAAGACCTTGAAAATACAACATTGAAATTCAAGAATTTTCAAGGATTTCAAGCACCCGTACGAACGCTGAAAATATCTACAGTTTTTACAGGTAATTGGATGTTTGGTTTTAGATTTGTTAAGGTACACTATATGGACAAAAGTGTTGGGACACGTTGGATTCAGGTGTTTCTTTTCTAAATACAAAATATACAAAATACAAAAATACAAAAAGGAGTGAGTGAAAGGAAAGGAAAAAGAAGAAAAAAAGGAAATGAAAAGTGAAAGAAAGGAGTGAAAAGGAGCATCTCTGCCAGTATATACAAAAAATACAAAAAGTGAAAAAATACAAAACTACAAAAAGGATACAAAACAATAATGACAAATGTCATAATATAGTTTTATATTGTGATAAATATCATTGCATTGCATTGGTTAGTTTTGTTTAAATTGTTATCTTTGCTTCCAAAATGCCTCAGAGATGGTTTTTATTTAATTTCTCTCAACATTGATTTTTTTTATTTTTTATTTTTTTATCTACCTTACCTCTAAATTCCTTAAATATTTTTCGTGCTCTGACCGTAAATAGTAATTTTTGACCACAACTCGCATAGGAAGAAAAATCTCCCATTAAACTTTAAGAAAATATTGATGTTTACATCTCAAATCAGCATGAACAGGACATCGGATGAGCAGTAGCCATGATGTGTCCCAATACTTTTGTCCATATAGTTTAGAAAGACCAGCATTTATTTATATAGTGACATTTGTCATTTTTGTTTTGTAGCCTTGACCCTTGTTAGAAAAGACTCACTTGAATTCAACCTGTCCGAATACTTTTGTCCATATAGTGTATTTATTGTTTTCTACTTCTAATTCACCCCATGCATTTGTAATATATTACATTAAGAATCACTGTTAAGTCATTGAACTCTGCCAAGTATTGTGCCATTTTTCAACAATTCAAGGTAATATTTGAGACTGTAAAATTTTAAGGCTTTCCGAAAAGCCAAAGGTGTTCATTTCAAGCCACATAAAAGCTTTCTCACGGAAGAGGTGATGACAGCGAACTGATCTACTGTCTGCATCTTCTGTGCTCAAAAAATGTGTAGTCTGCAAAAATCAACAATGGGTCGACTTCTGGTTTACACTTTGGCTCTAGGACACTGTCAAAATTAAAAAAAAAAAAAAAAAAAAAAAAAAAAACTTAAGTGAGACATGTTGATGGTGATGAACTTGGAGAAAAAAAAAGATCAATATTTGTTGCATCTTGTTGCATCCATTTTGATACAAAAAGTTCTATTCTGAAAACGCTTTACTGATTCTATTAAAAAGGAAGAGTTTTACCACAGTGACAACAAAGCACAGTCAGTCCTTTATCGACTTTACTTAAACACATCAGGAATCTTTTATCACGCGAAACCAGAGTTGTTGACATGGACTGGGTTGAAAAACACAATTTTTCCATCATCTCAACATGGAGGTTCAACGCCGGCCACCCTCCTCCTTTTCACCGGCTGAGTGGGTGGCCCTGTCAGCTACACCTCCGCTTGGTCCGTCTCTCTTCAGTCAAAGGAGCGTCTCTGTCACTCACAATGGATGTGTTTAATAATAGTAAGCCTGAAGGACAGTCCGCTTTAGTGTGCGGTTGGTGTTCACTCCGCTACAGCCTGACTCCACCGAGCAGAATATATTACGGATAATTACCTTTGACATTCAGCAGAAGCGGTATTCAACTGTAAATAAATTGTACAAAGAGAACTTGAAGAAAAAAACAGGAACATCAGGCCAGAAACAATGTAGAATATACCAATATAAAAGCTATGGAAAACTGGGTTATGTTGTTTACGATGCCATATCTGCCCGTTTATTGCCTTTTAAGCTAATCTTCGATTAAGTGACTTCCTTGTAAATCCATAGATGAGTGACACTTTCCAGACCTCAAAAGTACAACATACACAGGAAGATGTGGTGGCTTTGACTGACCATTAAAGCTTATTATGGGCTTTATGGTAAGGGCAGTCAGCAGAAGAGCCGGAGGTAATCACTCATCAAATGCAATTAAGATGCATGAGAGCATGGAGAGATGTTATCACCCAACTAAAAGCACCAGAGCAATTGATCAATTGACTGTCTTTCCTGCTGCGAGTCAAGCTTTACGTGAAGTTATGACGTTAAAGATCTAAAATTAACGGTAAAATAAATGTGGCCGCAGAATGGATGGACTGACTCAAGGGCGATTCTACAGCCGGAGAGTTCGACTACTTTCACTGTAGCAACTCAACTCACAGTGGTATAGGTCAGGATCATCTCTGTCTTATCTATACGGGGTTAAATTCAGGACTTTTTAAGACCTTGTTACGACTACTTGGAACAGAATTTAATGCCCATTTCACAGCCTATTTCACGGCCATACTGGTAAAAATTTGTGGCTCCTAGAATTTAGGAAAATGTATTTATTTACTCCAGTGTCTTGATTCTGAGTCATTTCTCATCAGGGGCTGCAAAGTTAGCGATAACTGGTTCCTAATTACCTCAGCCAAGTCTAACGGCTGAGGTTATGTTTTCATCAGGGTTTGTCTGTCTGTCTGTTTGTCTGTTAGCAAGATAACTCAAAAACTTATGGATGGATTTTGATGAAATTTTCAGGAAATGTTGATATTGACACAAGGTACAAATGATTACATTTTGGTGGAGATGGGGGGGGGGGGGGGGGGGGGCTGATCTGCCTTGGCGGAGGTCTGCACTCTCTGAGTGCTTTTCTAGTTTCATTATACACTGAACAAAAATATAAATGCCCCACTTTTGTTTTTGCTCCCATTTTTCATGAGCTGAACTCAAAGATCTAAAACTTTTTCTATGTACACAAAAGGCCTATTTCTCTCAAGTATTGTTCATAAATTTGTCTAAATCTGTGTTAGTGAGCACTTCTCCTTTGTCCTTTGCTGAGATAATCCATCCACCTCACAGGTGTGGCATATCAAGATGCTGATTAGACAGCATGATTATTGCACAGGTGTGCCTTAGGCTGGCCACAATAAAAGGCCACTCTAAAATGTGCACTTTTACTGTATTGGGTGGCCCAGGGGGGTCAGAAAACCAGTCAGTATTTGGTGTGACCACCATTTTCCTCGCACAGTCTTCTTCATGAATTCTCTGAAACAGCTTTGGAGATGGCTTATGGCAGAAAAATGAACATTCAATTCACAGGCAAAAGCTCTGGTGGAGATTCCTGAAGTCAGCATGCCAATTGCATATTCCCTCAAAACTTGTGACATCTGTGGTATTGTGCTGTGTGATAAAACTGAACATTTTGGAGTGGCCTTTTATTGTGGCCAGCCTAAGGCACACCTGTGCAATAATCATGCTGTCTAATCAGCATCTTCATATGCCACACCTGTGAGGTGGATGGATTATCTCAGCAAAGAAGAAGTGTTCACAAACACAAATTTAGACAGATTTGTGAACAATATTTGAGAGAAATAAACCTTGTGTGTACACAGAAAAAGTTTTAGATCTTTGAGTTCAGCTCATGAAAAATGGGAGCAAAAACAAAAGTGGGGCATTTATATTTTTGTTCAGTGTAGATTATCGGGTTGGAACGGGTGGATCTGAGTCAACTAACGTTAGTTTCTTTAGAGCTTGGACATATCCCATACACATTTAAACAGAACACAGAGAACAAGTTTATGGCAACATAACTTAAGACCTACCATATAAAATTTTATACCTTTTAAAGACTTTTTACCTCCACCAAGTGGTTATGTTTTCATCGGGGTTAGTCTGTTTGTTTGTTTGTCTGTTAGCAAGATAACTCAAAAATTTATGGACAGATTTTGATGAAAATTTCAGGAAATGTTGATACTGGCACAAGGAACAAATGATTAAATTTTGGTGGTGATGGCGGTGGGGAGGGGGGTGATCCACCTCAGCAGAGGTCTGTGCTCTCTGATTGCTTTTCTAGTTTAAAGTACTAAATGCAGATTTGTACATTCTTTTAAGACTTTTTAAGACCCCGTGGGAATCCTGCCATATCTATATCTTATCAGTCTGGGTCTTTATTAACCCATAAAGACCCAAACATCCATCACCAACCAAAATCATCCACTGATCTAAAATGTTTAATCCCTGTTAATCCACTAATTTTATCAATCCGTATAAATAGTTGGTGTAAAAGGCAGTTTTACATCTTTTCATGGTCAGATATGACCCATTTGGGCATTCAGAGGCTCCATAGTTACCATGGCAACACCGTCATCTTCTACAACATTGGTTCATCAGTAAAACCCATGGAGCTGGATCAATGACAGTGGATGAAAATACTTGGTTTATGTTCAGTTAATGATATATTTGACTAAAAAAGTCACTTTCCTCAGTTTTCTCTACTTTTATAATAACAGCCCTCATCTTTAATTTGAGCTTTTATGAACATCGTCATGATCAGTGAATTAAATATAGGAAAATACCTGATTCATACTGATAAAATACAAAATACAGAGGATAATATTCCAAATAAATCATGACAAATCACTTAAGAAAGGTTAGATATAGAGAAAATTCATTTGGGAACTGACATAAAAGTAACACTGGGTCTTTACGGGTTAAAAGTATTACTGGTTATTTCTTCATGAATAAAGATTTAGATTACCATTATCATTTCTGAAAAGCTATATATCTATTTGTTTATTTAAATGTTGTTTCTACAGTAGCAACAGTAATAATACCTCACTGAAAACAAATCTAAAATGTCAGTAAGATAAACAATATTCCTGACCTCATAAATGCGTACTATAATGAAGAGCAGAAGTGTTTCAGTATACTCCTGCCCTTCCCTGTTCTTCTGTGGTTCACTGCCTGCACGTCTGCTGATACACAGAGGAAAGGAGGGGCTGCTGTCTCAGCCGTTATTTTTACAAGAATTTGCCAAAATTCAGGATTCGTGGTAACCAAGATAAACAGGGTACATGAACATTTTCATTTTCCGTTGTTCTAAATAGGCCGCCACTTGCTCAACAAGTAGACAAAGAGCAGCAACAGCTACAGATAAAAGAGATGCGTCGATTACTTTTTGATATTTTAAATTCTTATTCTTTTTCTTGTTTTCTTGTTACCTTCCCTTTACCCGTTTACTGCTTAAGCTCTACTGTCTGCTGTGCAATCTAGCTCTTTATGGCTATTAATGGTGAACAAACAATATGATTTTCACACTTTGTTTTTAGGTGTAGGACTCCGTACACAATACACAATAGATGCTGTTACGTAAAAAATAAAAGCTGTTTTGTGGTGTTTTAAAAACATTCACATCAGAACTATGACCATTCATAGTACCTCTATATGGAACCCATCCAGATAATAATATGAGACCAGCCCTTTCTTGTCTGAATAATATCCCACATCCTCTCATATTTACAACCACAGGAGCACTACAAAAACGTAGCCTTTACTGCGCCTTCACTAGATAATTGTTAGAGAACAAATGAGTAAATGAATGTGTGTCCATGAGCTGCTTTTACTTTACATAACCTGACATCTGTGTGTCAACAATAGCAATACATTGGAGATTCAACAAACAGAAAGGTGATACTTCAAAAAAAAAATGGCAGATTTTGTTACAGACTTCCAGTTAAAGTCCTAGAGTTGCTTCACGTAACGGAAGATGTGAACTGAAGGAAAAGCCGAGTGTGGTTAATTATGTTACAGTAAATTCTGCCTTTGTCAAGTTATCTTTACTGATCATCTGCTTTAGTACATAATTCCGGGTAATGTTTTTATATCAAACAGGAAAATGGCAATACCTTATAGAAATTATGGAAGTGACAGGAAAAAATGGGCAAAAGAGCCAAACATCATGAAACTATATATCTCACAGAAAAAAAGAGAAAAATCAACCTACATTAGACCTGTTGTTAATCGAAAGAGGCTTCTAAAAACAACACAGGGCGTCTGAAAGGCAGAGACACTGGTGTTAGTGATAAAGAAACTATTGGGTTTTATATTTTTACATTTGTGTTTCAGCTGATATCGCTGCTGCCTGAAGTGATGGTGAGTTGTTTACTCAGAGAGGCTGCTGAGTCACCGCAGGAGAACAGAATTGGATTATTACAAGATACCAGTGAGAGGTATTAGCAGATACTTCCTCAGGGCTACTTCAATGGAAAAATTATTACTCAGCACAAGTGTCATAATTCTATACAGAGAGACCTTCGGGTGGTCGGGGTTAAAATGGCAGCAGGGAAGGAAATAAGAGACATATAAGCAGTTACAGACAAGTTACTTTTGCCTTGTTTGACTGTTTATCATCTTGCACAACAGAGTAAAGTCAAAACCAACCAAAATATCTGAAAAGCACAGGACCCTCAAATCACAGTTGGTCATCTGCCCTGTGCTTGGATAAAGTAACCAGAAGGAGCCAAAATTTGCAAACACTAGCAGGTGTTTAGGGTTGATTTCCTACCATTAACATGTGCTTACTTCCAATTTGTCGCCCTCCTTCTCCTGTTGAGTTGGCAGAGCCTGGCCTGCTCCTCTGCTGAGGTTCAGACTGCGAAAACTGAGGCGCCAGCCGTCGATCACGATTAGCGCTGCCCTGGCTCGCTGTGGTGTCAGGAGTGCGGGGAATCTTGGGCTGGCTGGCAAAGGCAGGAATGTAATCACTGCTGATAAGAGGGACAAAAAAGAGCAAGAAAATAGTTAAAAAAAAAAACAAAACAGTTTTTAAATAAACAAGTAAATGATACACAGTGTGATCAAAACACACTGAAGATGAAAACCTGGCTGTTTTATAGCTCTGAATACTTTAAAAAAACAAGAGGACAAGTAAACAGCTAAACTAGCTACGCTACATTTACAAACTCTAATAAGGTCCGTCCTTTATGGATTGCTTTTTTCCGGTAAGGTACTATCCTTTTTCACTGGTTTATGGTCAGAAGGATCATCGAGAGAGGTGTCATCCTTTCATCTGATAAGCAGCCCAGGAGTTGGGACAAACTACATTCTTGAGCAGATCTGATTTCGGGGTCTTTGAGGCTGTCCTGGGTACAGTATAACAGCAACCTTGAACGAGGCTGTTGCCCTTGACATTTAATAGCATCCATTTCACTTGGTTCAGTCGATAGCTTCTATTTCTGTTAATAGCTCCTTGACTTTTTTTTTTTTTTTTTTTATCAATACCTCCAAGACAACCAGTAGAGATAGCAATCCGCAAAGTCATCCATACCGTAAAGATTCTCAAGGAGTCAATTATGTATTCATGTAATCTAATTTCTTTCTCACCATCTTAAGTATCCCTGATGCCAGTGTTTCTGTGAGACAGCACTTAAGCATAACAGTACTTTAAAATCATGCTAACGTCAGCATGCTAAGGTGCTCACAGCGACTGTGTTAACAAGCTGATGATATGTAATATTTACCAATTTAGCATGTTAGCATGCTCAATAGCTCATACTGAAAGGGAGATGGCAATGCTATTAGTTTAGCATGTATATGATCATAAATCAAGAATGAATACCACAGAAATAATTCCAACTACTATTGAGAGATTTCACCAAAAACCACACTGATGTGTAGCAAATTTCCATGTGTTCCATTTGTTTCACTTAGTAGGAAAGCAATGTTTAAAGTGAAACACAACCTTACTTTACACATAGAATGATCCCAGTCTCTTTCATGTAGTAAGACATATAAGCATGTTAATTCAACACTATTGGTTTGGTGCTTGGCTGGAATCTGAAACCTGGGAATCAGTATGTGCATCAGAGATGAAAAAGTCTGATTAGTGCATGCATCTCTACAGTGGAGGGGCTGATTTGTAGTTTTGTATCTGTGAGTCAAGGAAACAGGATCACAAGGTCTGAATTCTGTTCATCAAGCCAGAGCCAAATGACTTGTCTCCTGTGTGGCAATCCTACACCATAATAGATGGATGGATCTCAGGCAGGGCTCATTCTTTCTTTTCTCACAGTAGTCACACTGGCTCCGACTTCCAAGATACCATCTTATATAATTCGATGTTGTGCAATGTACACACAGATGGCCTTGGACAGTGTCTTAAGGCGTCCATATGTACCTTTAGGGACAAGTGCAATGAAAATTCTAGGCATATCACTATGACTGCAAAATTTTTTATTCCATCTAGAAAATAAGACTGTGGGTTAAAATAATCCACCTTCCACTTTATCCCAGAGCTACTGAAATACTGTAATCCATAATTTTTAAATTATTTTAGACAGGCTTTGTTCTCTAGAGAGTTCATAAAAAGACGTAGCTGATTTACTGAAGCTTTGTGAAATACAAAATCCTTTGATTTAGTGATAATCTTAAAAGTACTTCTCCAGAATACATCCACATAAATTAACTAGCTCTATTCTCTGTCTTTGGCATTTAACTTTGATGTCTGAGTGAAACATATCCTGGCGTGCATCTGAAGCAGCTGTGTTTTCATTAACAAAAACAGACAAGTAGACGGCGTTGCTCCTGTGATGTTTGCCAAATTGCTGTGTTGCTCGGACTCTGTTCATTTCATTGGAATATTGACTATGTCTCAGAGTCTCGCCTCACTATAAAAGTATTGCCTTCCAAACTGGGGTGAAATGAGGCGACTGAATTCAGACTGAGCCAGGTTGTATTGTAGAGGAGTTTTACGTTCCTGGGGGATGGAGGGAGGGATGACTGAAGTAGTTTCCTGGGACTCATTACTCTTGGTAGGATTCAGGAGTCAAGTTCCCCTGAGATTTAAAGGAGGGGAGAGAGAGGTGAGGGAGGTTTGATTGAATGGGTCTCTTTGTGGGTGCTGCTCGTTTAAACGCATGTCACAGTCTCACAGACCAGCTTGGCAGTGCTGAGTCACCGATCGGTGTCGAGGAGCACTGTTGCCAGCTCTCTCTACAGATCCACAAATAACACTGACGCATATTTTAGAGTTTTGCTGGAGCCTTTACAACCTTAAACAGCAAATTTTTTTATTTCCGCTATTCTGTAATATCTTTTTTATGACATATCTGCCACTAAACCAAATGATCATCAAGATACAGAAAAGTTACTGTTTGTCATTTAGGCTTTTTCTTCATAAACACATCTTTTCACATCCTTTCTACACACATCTTTTATATGCTCTGTACTTTCTCCTCTATGTGCTGTTTATTTTTAATTATTTTTTTTATAACTCTTTTAACAGCTGCAGCCAGCTCCAATCAAAAAGATGAAAAAAATGCTGCTGTATATGGATGGTTTGTGTGAAACCTTCTATAAGCTTACCCACTTACTTTTGTGGAGCAGCGAAGTGAAAAACTGCAATAGAGTTAAAATATGGGCAGTATATAAGGTTACTGTCCTGGAACTTATCTTCTACATTCTTCCTGCAACTGAAATAGCAATCTGAGAACTAAGGCCATCGCCCGCAGGCATGATACATTTAGGCTACTTCTTACAAATGATGAAACCCTGTGACTGTGAAACATATTACAGTTTCTGGCACTGCCTTCATGGCTAATCTAGTCTAAATAAATACCATGTTCAGAAACCTACTGAGTAGCATGTTATTGTTGTTGTTGCAACGTTAACAACGACACACAGTGGCTTTTACATACACTATACGAGTGTGTGAGTAAATCTGTGTGTCAGTCTACCTGGCAGTGTGTCCATTGTGCTCCTCCTGGGACTGTCCTTTTCTGGCTCTCCCTTCATATGGCCTGTCCAGCGCTGACCCCTGGGACAACCTGTCACACTCTGAGTCTGAGTGTGTGTGTATGTGTGTGTACAGTGTGACGGAAAATAAAGAAAGACAGATCGGGCTTTTAGATTTGAACTCATTTAAAACAACAGTACTGTGACACAAGTACAGTTTCACTAATGTGGGAGCAACTTGAGAAATGTTGCCATATTTGAGAGAGAGGTTTGTATTAGGGATTGACTGATATATTTTGGAACTGAAATACAGTCATAGAAAAAATTATTCAACCACCTTTGTTTTCTTCAATTTCTTGTTTATTTTAATGCCTGGTACAACTAAAGGCACATTTGTTTGGACAAATATAATGATAACAACAAAAATAGCTCATAAGAGTTTAATTTAAAATCTTATATCTAGCCATTTTCCATGTTTTCTTGATAATAACCAAAATCACTTCAGTTCTTACTTCAACAGCTATGACACTGTATTGACAAAAACAGTGCTTTTAGGCATTCCATGTTTTCTTTTCTGTCTGTTTTAGTCACATGATACACACAGGAGTTAGTACTTGACTGCATAACCATTGTTTCTGATGACATCTGATGGTCTAATATTTTTTTCCACGACTGAACATGTTGAGTAAAAATGAAAAATCTTGGTTTTAAATTTTTCCTTGAGTCTCTCTGATGAAGAACATAAAGTAAAATCCAATAATGTGTCAACAATACAGTCAATTTTCACATTGAAATAGACAGATTATGAATAAGTTAGTCGAATTAACATTCCGTTGTCATTTTATTGTTGATAGGATATTATTTGTGATGTGCAACCAATCAGATATTACTCAATACTTAAAACTTCAGACTGATGTCTACCAAAAGAGAAAAGCACCTACAGAGCCAGAATACTATATTTTTTAAAGGTATTTATTGTCTCAGACATCAGATTAACCCATAAAGGTCCAGCACTACTTCTGAGTCAGTTCCCCCCCAAAAAAATGTTCTGTAGATTTAACCTTTAAGTGATTTTTCACCATTTATTATACCTTTATCCTCTGTATTTTGCATTTTAACCCATAATGACCCACATAGCCATCAACGACCAAAATCATCAACTGATCTAAAATGTTTAATAACTTCTGAACTGCTAATCCTATCAGTAAATGTAAATAATTGGTGTAAAATACAGTTTGTCATCTTTTGTCACCCATTTGGATGTTCAGAGGCGCCATAGTGAACGTGGAAAAACAGTCATTTTCCACAACATTGATTAACCAGTAAAACCCATGGAGTTGGATCAATGACAGTGAATGGAGACACATGTTTTATGTTCAGTTAATGATAGATTTTGCTGAAAAGTCACTTTTTCTTCAGTTTTCTCTGTTTTTGATATAACCACCAACTTTAATCTCAGCTTTTATGAACATCTACATGATCCGTGAATTAAATATAAGAAAATACCTATTATTCACTGGAAAAAATGCAAAATACAAATGATAATGTCATGATAAATGGTGATCAATCACTTAAGAAAAGCTAAATATAGAGAAAAAAATATTTTGGACCTGCCACAAAAGTAATCAGGATAAATCAGGTATTTTCTTGTATTTAATTCACTGATCGTGAAGATGTTAATTAAAGATCAGATTAAAGTTGAGGGTTATTATATCAAAAACAGAGAAAACTGAAGAAAAAGTGACTTTTTCAGTAAAATATATCATTAACTGAACATAAACCAAGCATTCCAGTCCACTGTCATTAATCCAACTCCATGAGTTTTACTGGTGAATCAATGTTGTAGAAGATGACGGTGTTTCTACGTTCACTATGGAGCCTCTGAATGTCCAAATGGGTCATATCTGATGACCATGAAAAGATGATAAACTGTACTTTACACCAATTATTTACATGGATTGATAGGATTAGTGGCTCAACAGTTATTAAACAGTAGATGCTTTTGGTCAGTGATGGATGTTCGGGTTGTTATTGGTTAAAAGGTACTGACTATCCAATCTGATGATCACCACTTTGCATGCTACAAGGTGCCTCAGCACATCTTAGACTGTATGAAATGATTTTTGAGTATTTTTTCAATATCAAACAGATGCCAAATAACACAAAGTGAGCCAAAGCAGATTATTAGCCATTTGGAATCATTTTGCAGACTGTATTCCCTGTGAGTCATGCTTTTGGGGCTTCCTTTTCTAGCGTCACTGGGCATTGGATGAAACAACTCGAGTGTCAAGCAAATAAAACGCAGCATGTGGAAGGGAAATTAAAGTATCTCACAAACATGCAGATAATTTTCTGTACTCAAAATGTGCACTTTAATGTGTTTAATCAGATAGTGGGCATCTTGCAGTCAGTATTTTGACATGTACAAGGATGTTTCTTTGTTCTCTTTGGAAGTTTTATTGTAATATAACGTTCATTAAGTTTAAAGCTATTGTTAATAGTTGTATGCAAATCTACTCACCGGTGCTGTGATGTAGGGAGTCAGCAGTGCTGGGCCGACTTCCTGAGCGCGTAGGAGGTCGGGAGTTGTATCTAGAGGAAGGTGGGATTCTTTCCTCACTCTTGGGTCTGCTCAGATGGTATTCACCGGTGCCGTCACCTCCCTGACTGCCAGGTCTGTAATCCCTACATCACACGTCATGTATGAACACAATTATTGTACAGGTTTTTCTGAAGATGCCTTATTTTTTCTTGCTTAGTCCTGTTATCACATTTATATCTATAGCAAGGATTTTTGTCACCGTTATTAAAAACTTTTGAAACATTGAATGCTTCGATGTTATTGACCTCTGTGTATTGCATTTACACAGTATGGCAAGTAATGCCACATTGTGCCATCCAATCTAGTTAATGTGTAATAGTAGTAAGTTATACTATATGTATCAGTTACTTGACATGAGCTGATGTTCCCTTATCTTCTGGGCCAGGTCATAAATGAGCCATCAGTCTGTTTCAGCTGTCATATCTGTTACTCTTAAATAAGCCAGTTTCATTCATCTCCACAGTCTAGCTTACAGTTTACACTAACAATAGCCTGGCTTTTAGGACAAAGCAGTTCCAGTTCCAGGCTCCTCCTGCTGATTCACAGCCCCACACTAACCAGTGAAGACTCATGATGAGTAACAGTAAAATATATCTGAATCCTTTAACCCCACCTTCTGACCTACAGCACTAGTAGGTTTAAGTTAAAGTAGAACATTATGAGAAGGTCAAACAATGAGGGCGTCACTATCACCGACAAAATGACCCATTTGGGCTTTGTTGTTGTTATGTTGATTAACCTATGAACCACCCAAGTTTCCTTTTGTATTACTGTAAAGGGATCAGGCTTGCGATAACAGGCCATAAACCAGATGTCGACTGCTAAATATAGTAAGGTCTGGTGCATCACACACAATTCAGAAATAGATACCTTCTGTCAGGAAAGGAGTACCAATTATTTTGGATAAATACAAACTTATCAATCAAAAGATGTCACAAAGGGTAAATAGTTAGCAGTTGGAGTGTGCGCAAATGGTTTCTGACATATTAACCCTGTAATGGATGGATGAACTTTAAAATTCACTTAATATGCACGACTAGGAAGGGTTTTTGTGTTTCAGTCAGTGGGGGGAGACTGTGAAACACATTCAATTTAGAGTAAAAGCAATCTCCAAGCATGAAAGAATTTAATTTGTGTGTGTGTGTGTGTGTGTGTGTGTGTGTGTGTGTGTAGGTAGGTATATGTGTATGCATGTATAGATCTGTGTATGAATATGTATTTACATATATGTTATTGTTTTATAAGTTTATGTAAATCATATTATATTTGTTCATAATAATATAAAGCTGGAAACCAAATTATTTAATAAGTATCAGTCATATTATAGTATATAGTATAGATATGCTTAGCCTAGGAAGGTTATTATTGTTATTAATTACATAAGTTGATGGGGGTGGGACCTTTCTTTGTGGAGTTTGCATGTTCTCCCCGTCTCTGCGTGGGTTCTCTCCGGGTACTCCGGCTTCCTCCCACCATCCAAAGACATGCACTGATAGGTTAATTGGTTAATCTAAATTGCCCATGGGTGTGAATTTGAGGGTGATTGTTTGTCTCTATATGTCAGCCCTGCGATGAACTGGCGACATGTCCAGGGTGTACCCCGCCTTCGCCCTTAAGTAGCTGGGATAGGCTCCAGTGACCCCCGTGACCCTAGTGAGGATAAAGCAGGTTCAGATAATGAATGAATGAATGAATGAAGGGGTGGGAGTTTATAAGTTATATTTCTTCTCACTCCTTTTCGAATATGTATTATATGTCTTATATTTAAGTGTTTTGTTCATTTGTTTTCTTCTGTTTTGACATTCATGTTCAAAATAAATACACCAATCAATCAATCAATCGATGGCGTTGGATTCAGACCGGACTGTGAGGGTATGTAACCTACGCTGTGTTCACATTACGATGAGAACTTGGAGTCACTGGACGTTGTAGGGGTTCGTCAACACCTGGTTGAACCACAGACGCCTTCCTCTTCACTCTTGCCATGTTGG
Source organism: Sphaeramia orbicularis (assembly GCF_902148855.1). Lineage (NCBI taxonomy): Eukaryota > Metazoa > Chordata > Actinopteri > Kurtiformes > Apogonidae > Sphaeramia > Sphaeramia orbicularis. The sequence goes on from NC_043960.1 coordinate 22,107,328, forward strand.
TCATAATCTGTCACCACATATACACAAAGTCATTAGTACTCTAAGAGTTGAGAAGAAAACAGATTTTGGGTCAGGTCAAGGGAAAGTGAACATGTATGATAAAAATCAAAGTTATTCTTAGGATTTACTGCATGGAGTCATTTTTTAGCTTAGAATCTCTATTTTTTTTAAAATGGTTTTACAATTTTCAGTTGATTCAGTAGAAAAAAGTTATGACCAATAGAACAAAAGTAACTTTCAAATTTATTGACACCTCTCAGCACTGACTTTTTACCACATTTTCACAATACTATTACTTTGTCAAAAAATTTAAAGTAACATGTTTTTATTGTATTTGTTACTTTTACACATTCACATTATTACTGGCCTAAACAGATTTTCACACATTGTTTGTAAAAATGGCCCATTTTCAAGATTTATCATTGCATTGTTCCAATTTTGGGGCTGTAGCTCCATAATAAAAAAAAAAAGCATGTTTTTTTAAATTATTTATTTATTATTAAATTTTTTGTATTTTTTTAATGAAACTTCCAAAAAGTAAAAAATATTTGAACATACTTTTAGACACCTTAACCACTTTTTACATGACTTGAAAGAAAATGTGTGTATTTGATGTCCATTTCTGTAGCTCCTCAACCAGAAGTGGAGCCACAACACAAAAAGCATTTCATATACCCTACATTACTTATAAGATTTGCATTTTTTGTTGTAAATTTATCATTAAATTGCATACTAATTACATACTAATCATTTACAGACACGTAAAAAAAAATTGCAGTACTTAGTGTCCATTTTAAGGGTTGAAAGCTTTTATAATATGCTTTGATCTGGTACCTTAAAGCAAGCTGGCAGACTATAAGATATGGTGTTGGCCGTTTTAAGTTGGTGCTCCAGAGATTCAAAGACTTTTAAGCTGGAACTGGTATAATATCAAGTTTTCACATTAAAAAATAAAGCTGGGCAAATCACCACCTTTACCAGGTTAAAGTACTTACTAACACCTACAGAAATATGTATAATAGAATGTTGTAGGTTTTTTAGTTTAAGAGTTACAGCCCATTGAGCGGCAAAACTGTAGCTCCCTAACCGCTTGACCTGACCCTTTTGTTATTTCATAAATAGAAACTTCTGTCATAAATGTGAACTTCCAGCAATGTCTGTATAGCAGAGAGATTCCAGCAATGACGTCATGAAGAGACAAAGTTCTGGAAAGTGTCCATCAACGATGAATAATAGAAAAACCTCAGGGATGATACAATATCCATGTCTGCACCATAATCTGCCCGTGTAGAGAGGTTCTTTTATGCCCAAAGACTGTTAAGCATGACACATCTCGATATCAGGGTCAGACTTGTGAAATAGGGGGGTCAACAGCTTTGTTGTAAAAACCATAAATGGACCAATTTCAACAAGTTTGACGGTGTCATCACGCTTAAGTACTTTCAAATCCCAACAGTTCATGTGCTTGTAGATCTTTGCGTATTTTAGAAAAAATGTTTAATTTCTCCTTTAATAACTTTCATCAAGCTAGTCAACAGCGCAACACAAATTTCCCATGATCCACAAAGGACTAAAATAGTGTCCCTGCAATTCCACACACAGATAATTACATCACAGTTGTCTTGTGTAAGGTGTAAATTATCTGTCAGTTGATAGAAATAGGATTATTGTTTCTTTTAAATACTGCATTCTTTGGAGCCAAAGCTGAACAAACCTGAATCCTCAAGAGGGTATAGGTTGAAAAAAAAAAAGAAAAACAAACAAAAAACAAACCTATTGTTTAAACTTGTTTCCTCTGTAACGAACACCATATTCATTTTGTCTTTGATGGGGACTATAATGACTGATGGTATGTGTTTGTTCTTACCCCCAGGTACTCAGTGGTGAGCAGACTCTCTCCAGACAGTTCTCGAGGCTGTGGCTGGAGATCTTCCTCTTTGTCTAAGTCTGTCTCCATCAAATCCTCCTGTTACAACACAATCATAACTCAGAAAACAAACTAACATCCTCATAAAAATAACTTAAGACTATGAGCAGGTCAGTCATTTTTCACCACTGGTGGCAATGTCCAATCAAATAAGACCATTTCTGAGGTATTTTATTACTGTAATAATAGTTGCTTTGGTGCCCAATTTGTAAGGCTTACCATTTATTGTTTTCTATTATTGTATGCTACTACAATGCTTGGCAACAACCCACGACTTATCATCAAGAGACTTGTGTAATCTATACTTGTGGGAGAATATACATCTGTCCCTGTTACAGCCATGGTAAATGGATAGCAGCGATGAAAACACCACGACTGTGGCACCCACATCGCAATGCTTATGCCACTAGAAGGGGAGTAAGGGGGCAGAAATACACACACCTATGGGATCAGTCTCTCACTTATAACTTACCGCTATATACCTTATCTTGATAGCCCACTTTCCCGCAGAATCCAATCTCCCAAGCCCATCACCATCCTGTGTACACGCATGTGCAGCTTAAAGCAAACATACACACAGCTGGGAGACACCCGATATCTGTGTCATGCTGAGATTCCCATCTCTGGGATTGGGAAAGGTGTCAAATTTAAGGACTTCTTTTCTGGTTGTGCTTCCTCTCAACCTCATTTTTTATCCATTTCTAAATTTCACCTTTTTTTTTTTTGATCTGGTTAGATGACATTCCGGTGTTAAGTTAATGGGTAGACGGGCATATCGTGATAGAGGAAAGCAATAATATATGTGGCCTGTGAGGATGCTTACATCATTGTCATCATCTTCCTCTTCATCATCAGACTCTGGTCCCTCTTCCTCAGCTAAGTGGAACATAGCACAAGCATTTTAACGTAAACACTTCATCATGAGTCAATACTACTAGTGGATTTACAGTGACATAATTCCCAATTTTTCCCCAGTACTGTAATATAAGTGAACTGCTAGAGCATAATAAAAAATATTAATAACATCAGTTCCTTACAAACCTAAATTAGCAAGTTGTTACATGGTATTTTACTCCTAAATGAACACTTAGTCTATGTAAACATACAAAAAGCAGACACATTTTTATTAATATATTTGATGTAAAGTACCTGAATTCAGCTGTTTGATGATGAATTCAATCTGTCTGTTGAGGTCTGGATTCTCCTCTTTGCTGTAACATCGAAGAATCTCCTCCACACTCTATGAAAACAAGCAAACACAATAAAGTGAGATATGGACCTAATTATAATACTGACTGCCAAACAAGAGCCATTACTACAGCTGGTTTTAGCATTAAATTCAGCAGCATTCAGAGAGATTCAACAGTATTAATATTATTTCATATGTGTCAAGCCGTTGTAAAAACTTTTTTTTTAATATGTATGTAATAGTTGCTGAAGTCTGACATACATGCTGAAATTTCCACATTTCTCTGCATAGGCCTATCTTCACAGCACATTTCATTGCAAGCAGGTTACAGCCCACAATTTGTTTAAAAAGACTTTGTAATATGTGACTGTGAGGAGCTGGTGATTTCCTTCCCAAAACCTGCTGTGAGTGGTGACAAAGGAAGACAAATGTAGAGCAAAACACAAACTGAGTTTGTTTCCTCCAAGCAGGTGAAAACACTACTGCTATCTCACCATCTCTTTGGCTTCCTGTCTCACTGAGGGAATACACAGGATACTGTACAGGGCTCCATTCACATATGATCGAATCTGAGAAAGGAAAGTGACACAGGCATAAACACACAATTTATCTTTATTATGTCCAGGCAAATAGGAACAGCCTGTAGCAAAATGCAACAACTAGGAAATGTGAGTACACAGCAGAGTTTACACTGTGAATCTAAATAGCATTGTATTTTTAATACAATGACGTATCTAAAGGGGAATGAAATTGTGGTGAGCACACTTGTTTTGCAAGGCAAAGCACTTTGCAAAGCATCATGAACATATTTGCTGAAGCATGGGATGGAATGGTACTGATGTTTGCCCCCTCTAGAAACAAACACCACAAAAGTAATAATAGATTAGATTTATATAGCATTTTCTATTAACACATACTCAAAGCACGTACAATACATCCATTATTCATTCACTCACATATTCCCACTCTGGTGGTGGTCAACTACATATGTAGCCATGAAAGCGTGGCTGCCAATCCATGCCAACGGCTCCTCCGACCACCACCAAACATTCATGCCCATTCATACACCAGTGTGAGTAGCAGTTCTGGAGGCAAGGTGGGTGAGGTGTCCTGCCCAAGGACACAACAGCACATGACTAGGACAGAGCAGGATTCGAACCGCCAACCATTCGGTTATTGGATGACCCGCTCTAACTCCTGAGTTATGGCTGTGCATTGCATACTAATACTGGAGTGCGTGTATAATATACAAACACATTTTACATCTACTATAAATATACAGTGCATATTGATTGTAGTTGTAAAATGTGTTTGGTTGTTATAAATTATGTTTTTGAGCCTGATCAATATTTTTCATCCACTGTGAGTGCGTGTCTGTTGCATGCAGTGCGTGTACGGATGTGTGCATCACCTCATGGTTCTCGTGTCCAAGGAGGTCAGTTAAAACCTTTAGCACATGCTTGGCGTTTTCTGCACACTTCCTCTTTCCTGAACAAAGACAGCCATCAAACACATATACACACACAAATGTTGGTACACACACTCACACACACTCACATACACACACACATACAAGCACTTAAATTTGCCAGCACAGTTTGTTTTAAACCTAGATGCCATTTAAATTCTGGTCATATCGCCCTTTTATTTGTACCAAAAAAAAGTTACATGGCAGTGCTTTATCTTTCTTCCTTTGAAAACAGGCCTTAGGCATCTGAAGATACAGGCACACTGAGAGAGTGTTTTTTTGTTCATGTTGTACATTAAATGCAAGTTGTAGGGTGGCATGGACAAAGACGCACTCTGGATATGATGCAAGCGGAAATATGTAAAAGCTAAAAGGAGTGCATTGATAAACACTGTACACTGTTTTGCTTTAAAGTCTGAAATTATGAATAGAACATAAAATTAACAAATGTCTCTACTATCAGACAAAGAACCTATTTAACATTTGATTTACTCTGACGTCACAGACTAGTAATGAATCCTTTTTTCCTTCAGCAATGGCTGTTAATCCCTGGTGAGGGAAAGGAATTTCAAGGCTTGATTAGATAAGGACTGTACTTGTAAAGATAAAGATAAGGAGAAAAAATGCAGTTTGAAGAATCGCTGTTAGATCAAGAGATCATTCAAGATAATTGCTGAACTGAATATCAAAGACAAAGTAGTAAATATCTAAATAAATAAATCTAAATCCCTGAGCATTACACACAGCATAATTGCTAACCATGAAAAAAAGAGATTTTTAACCAGTTTTAATGAGTTATATTCATAATATAAATTACCAGCCACCACAAGCAACAACGTGTGCTCACACTGATAGTTTGGAAAATGATCTAATGGCACAGATTATATAGACCAATTATTAAGTCCATATTTACTCAGACCATTAACACATCAGAAATATTTTTGAAAACCTGACCCTGGTTCTGCCAAAAACTGATACGTCATTCAGGATTTTGGACATGATTCTCTTAAATATCGACAAACCTCCAAGGAATTTGGATATACGGAAATATGAAAATCACCTTTCGTACGCAGACACAGGTTCATAAGCAAAGCTGCAGAGTACTCCAGAGTGTAGTCACTCAGGCAGTCTGAGTCATGTAGCTCATCCATCAACCAGCCAATTAGATCATCCGCTATCATGGCTGTCTGCTGACTCCTCCTATCACAACGAGATAAGAAGGATGCATTTAGGACAACTTAAACACAGCTGTTCTGTGGTCGGTTGCTTTTATAAGAAAAAATATTCAATGAAATTATCCTCTTAATCCACAACAAACACAAACAAATAATTCCAAGGGTGGTGTATTGAATCAAAACACTCTCCCCGTGTAGTGATAACTGAGAAAAAGTAACGACTAGTTCTTATGTAAGTAAATAAAAATCGTTTCTTCAACACCTTTAAAACACAGCTTAGGCTGAGAAGTCCTATGAGTAAAAATAAAGGATTTATATGCATACCATAATTTCAGTTTGTACCTGAGGCTGAGTTTTTGTAGAGCTACTAGCACATGTTCTCTAGTCAGTGAGTCCTTTTCCTCCTTTCTAAGGGCCTCTGTCAGAAGTTTTAGTAGAACAGGGATCTGGGAGAGGTAAACCCGACCTGTAAACATTGACACAACATAGTGTAAAGATTAAAAAGAAAGGCACAGGCCTGATATTCAGTATACGTTTACATTTTAAAGTCAGGCTGGGGGGCAGCAGCATATTCTGTTTCATTCTACTCACATGTAGGGAGTATTTGTTAATGGTCACTACATGTGACTGCCATGTAGTACTACACGCTACTCACATGTTGTGGAAAGTGCTCACAAAGAAGAGTTATGAGAGTCCATGCAATCACTTGAGCTTCCCCCAACATTAACACATAAAGACCCAAACAGTCACTGGCGACCAAAACCAACTACTGATTTAAAATGTTTAATACCTGCTGATCCACTAATTTTATCAAAATAACTGGTGTAAAACGCAGTTTGTCATCTTTTCATGGTCATCAGATATGACCCAGTTGGATGCTCAGAGGCTCCGTAGTGAAAATGGAAACACCGTCATCTTCTACAACATTGATTCACCAGTAAAACCCATGGAGTTGGATCAGTGACAGTGAATGGACATAGTGGGCTTATGTTCAGTTAATGATATATTTTTCTGAAAAGGTCAATTTTTCTTCAGTTTCCTCTGTTCTGATAAAATAATCTTTAATTTACTTTGAGCTTTCGTGAACATCTACATGATCAGTGAATTAAATATAGAAAAATACATGATTTACACTGAAAAAACTCAAACTAAAGAGGATAAAATTGCAATAAATGGTGATAAATCTATTAAAAAAAGATTGGAGAAAGAATCGAATACTGTTATATCATATGAGCAATGGGACAATATGTGTGAATCTGCTACTTTTACCTCCTCTTCAGCCTACTGGCGAGAATTTAGTTGGAAAAATTTAGTATGGTTCTTTATAACGCCAAAACAACAGTTTTGTAGAAACAGAAATGCTTCTACATGCTGGAGGGGTTGCGGGGACACAGAGGCAAACCACACCCACATTTTTGTTCCTGTATGAAAATTACAATTTTTTGGAAAGATGTTGGAATAAAAACAGAACAGATTTTGGGTTTTAAATTACAGCAACCCACTTTGTAACTATTGTTAGGATATCTTCCTGATGATTTGACAGTAAGTGATAAATATCTTCTAAAAATCTTTGGTGTCGCAGCAAAAAAAAAAAAAAAAAAAAAAAAAAAAAAAACACTCAAAAATGACTTCAACTTGATCCACTGGTGCTGGAGAACTGGTTGTCGATGAAATTCACAAAATGGAGACATTAACATTTATGCTGAGGCTGCAAACTGAACTTTACATAATAAGATGGGGTAAATGGATTAGTTTCTTTAAATACAATTAATGTGTGGTTTGCCTCATTGTTCTGTGAAATGGTATATATACTGCTGCTCTAAAAATTAAACTATTTAGGTAACTTGATTGTTATTTCATAACTGGAACCTAAATTATCATTACTATTAGATTGTGACTATCTCAGCTGCATTTGAATAGAGTTCTTATTCATCAGTTCAGATCTGCACTGTTTCTTTTAAGCTTAAAGTTTTTATCTGTTTTATCTGTTTCACATACAGTATTTATCTGTTTTTTTGGTTTTTAAATTTAATTCATGCCTATACTTTTTATTGCTTTCCTGCTGTAATGCTTTTAATGTTGTATGTAAAGCACTCTGAATTGTCTTGTACATGAAATGTGCTATGTAAATAAACTTGCCTTGCCTGTTATCTGTTGCCAATTGTTGGTTGTTATGTTCTGTATGACAGAATGATAAATAACTAATAAAAACTCAGTATAAAAAAATGGTGATAAATCACTTTAGAAAGGTTTAATATAGAGAAAATTTTATTTGGAAACTGCCACAAAACTAGCACTGGGTCTTTATGGGTTAATGGGGATTATTAACTAATAACCATCTCACAACACAACATATCAACAACTTATGTAATACTTTTGACAAAGTACGTAAGTAATTCCGCTAACAGTATTTTTGAATAGGAGCATGCAATAAACCCCACTAAGGACTTTAATGAATCTATAACTTCAAAAGAATCCTGTCAGGAGAGATACATTTTACTGTAATATCACATAATGAGGCAGAAACAAAAGGAACTTACCCTCTGCAAGAGAAGCAAAGGCATTGATCAGACGGGCCATGTACTGGCGGACAATCTCATTCTTTGACCTCATTAAATGAAGCACAGTTTCCTAGAAGGGCACAAAGTGTTGGGTTTAAAGTTATGTACAGTACTGTACAAGTACATTTTGTCTGAATGTTCTACTCTAGGAAGTAGACAAAGACAAAATTATTACAAAACTATGGCTGTGTAAGGTTAGCACCATCAAAGCTAAAAGGCCATGTTGGTGCCATTTAGACTTTTGTTAATTTTCAGAAACAGAACATTTACATTTGTGATTTGATTACATGAAACTGATATCCTACCACGTGTATTGTCTGATTCTACAGTAAATACCCCTGGTGTTATTTAGAAGGGCTCGGAGTGCCGTGGCAAGTACACAAACAAAGAGCTCAGCCATGAGGTGAGGATCGTTTACTCTTCTGAAAGGAGATTATCTTAAACACTGTACCCCGAGGCTAAAGGCTACGTGAGCACAGTGTAAAAAGTAAAAAAGAAAAATAAGAAAAGCAATAAAAGTGTTGGAAAAACACGTGGCTCTTAGGTATCTCTGAAAACCATTAAGATAGTGAATCTGGGAATGCAACCTTGGTTTTGAATTTCACATACCTTTTTGTATTCAGTCAAATGTTGAAATTGGATTATTTGTATAAAATATCAGTCTGGTTATGTATGACTTAAATGAAGCATGTAATCCCATTAATCCATTTTTTTTGTTTTGCTTTTTATTAAACTGAAGTTGGTGTCTGAAGCCTGATTCTTTAACCACTCACTTTGTAAATGCTTGTTTTAATATAGACTACTCAAATAATGTAAACAGAGTCATATTGTAATACAGAACAAGTACTGTATGTCAAAACATTGTAAATTTTATCATTAATGTTAACTGAGTGATAAAATATAGACTGACTTTTAAGACATTTCCCAGGGCATCTTTGATCAAATTTAAGACCTTACATTGACAAAAATAACACTACTATGGGCCTCATAGTTATTGCCTTGAACCAGTCTTAATCATTTTGCAATCCCGCTAATGTCACATTAACATTTTTCTACGTGTAATATTTCTGGTGTTGATGTTCAAGCTGCTAAACCACTTACCTAAACCCCTCCACTCATAAATGATATTTGGTGTCTCCATTTATTCTGATCTCCAATGTGCTAAAATACTAAACACTAATTACAAATTTGACAAATTCTTTACAAACATTTCCAAAGCAAATACAGCAATATCATTTATTGTGTCTGTGAAATTTTAAGAACTTTGAGTGTCAGGGCTCATATTTTGCTAAACCCACTTTTATTAGTCTTTGGTACATTTATTTGTGTATTTGGACCCTAATAGTTCAAAAAGTTTGAATTTGAATCCTCCAGGTGCTGCAAAGCTATCTTTATATTCATTTTGGCAAAAATTGAGTGGATTTCTACAAACCCGTTTGAATTCCTTCTTAATTTGTTATGTCTATAACTAGTTACGTCATGACATTTGCACATACAAGGTCAAGATTTCCGATGAACATTTCTCCGAGTACACCGTAATTGATTGTCAGCAGCAGCAGTTGTAGTCCATACTGAAAATATGTCCAAACTTCGAGTTGATCACCTAAAATATTCAGTTGTTGTTTGAACAGGACAGAGCAGCACATGTGCATTTAAAGGGCCAGTGCTCAAAACGACCTTTCTCATGTCATTACTTAGAAATATTGTTGAAGATGGACCTGTGGAGTTGAATTAATGAAGAATTCAGACCCAAGCATAGCATTTACAGTTTATGTAAACCACAAGGAAATGTTTTAAAATGCATAATTCCATTAAAAAAGCAAAATGATCAATCGTAAGGCCTTAATTTAGGAATAATTACATTTACGAATATTTAAGATTTTTTACAGATCTGCAGACACCCTGAAAATATTTTTTACAATAAAAAATGTATCTATTTGATTAATATCAAATTGTCAACATATTCACAAAAAGGGAAGCTCCCGTTTAAGGTCATGGGAAATTTTATGGATGCTAGCGTCATCTTTTTATGGTTCACGTATTTCATTAATGAATTGAGTTCAATCAATGGCAAAGTTAATATAAAACCCTCCTGTGTGAGAAGTAAATCTCTGTGCATCCAGGAAAGAGGCCAAGTCGTCATCACAGTTTTTCCAAAAGCTTTGGATTAATTAGATGATGTGGAAGACATAAAAGTTAGTATCTGGCTCAGAGCTCAAAAACATTAAAGTAGTTGGGTTTGAGGGAATAAAACCTATTCTCTTATGCAGATACTGATTCTAATATCTGTAATACAAATGTACAGTGTTTTGTCACACCTGATTCCATTATAACAAAAAGGACTGTGTGTGGCTGCAGTGCTGAGATCCCACCTGTTTGGTGCTGTAGCGATCCAGGAGGTCATTGCTGATGTAGGCTTGAAGAACTGTGTCTCGTTGTTCACCAGGAAGCGAACGAGTCAGTCTCTAAAAATCATTAGAAACAGATTCTTCTTTTTACTCACACAAAAAACCGTAGCTATAATGCAGCCCAAAGCAAAATCTCCATCAAACATTCATCGCTTTATTATCATGCTAAGTAAAGACAGACACAAGGATGTAATTTTTACCAGCCGTGAATAAGGGTTGTGTATTCAGCACCAAGAAAACAAAGAAAGTAAAGCAAAGCAAAATAAAGTCCACATGAAAAAAAAAAAAAAAGACTGTGGTGCTGTTAGAGTGGTCAGTGATTAAAGAGGTTACACATAAAAAATGATGTAAATTAATGCAGTAATGACTACTACTATGAAATATCTATTACCTGGTAAAAGAGGAATAGAGATTTTTTAAAATTATTTTTATATATCTTATTATTTTATAATTAAGAATACCCAGCGCAGCGCCTGAAGCAGCAGGGCCCTGAGTCTGTCAGTGCTGTCTACTAGGTCTTTCTTCAGCTTCTCATAGTCCAGTGAGGGCAGCATTGGCACCTCCTTGGGTCTCCTGGAGAACAGTGGGAAGGACATGTCAGCCATGTTTGACCATGATACCGCAGAACACCAATCTGTACAAAGGAACAGATTAATTTAAAAGAAATACTCACTGCGGTGCAATGGATGCTCTCAAGATTGAGGAGGCCTGGGAAAGAAAGCAAAATCCAAAGAGAACACAGAGGAGCACATTATATTTTAGAATATGAATACTCCAAGCTACACACATAAATCCTTTAATGCTTTACAGTCTTTTATCATCTTTGTTACATGGTTCCTTTAGTGACCTCATAATGTTCTACACAAAAATCAAACAAGCTAGTGCCTATGCAGGTGATTTCCAGGTATGGACATGCATACATCATGCTTGTTGTACATGCTCAATCCCCAGACACATATGACTTTTTGGCAACATTGCCCATGCTGTCAGTGACATCTATGGTAAGATATTTAATAAGAGACACATACCACCTAGGTCAAGGTTAGTGTGAAACTGATATTTTTACTGGGAATAGCGGTGTATTAGAAAAAACTTAAATAAATTGGTTGCTCCTTAGGGTGCTCGTGCAAACACAATTGTGAGTCTGGGCGGGAGGGGTCAAAGTAGTAATTGATGTTTTCTTTAACAATTCACAGGAGAATTGAACTAAGCCCTGAAATTCAATCTAAAGCTTGGGTTGTGACCTATAGAGGGAACAGTCTAAGGTCAGGGGAGTGATCCGTGTCATATGTGGTATCATGTGGTCCCGCCACATATTTGCTTTGGTGTGCAGCAGGTAATACGGAAGTAAAGACCAGCGATACCTGGATTCTTTCCCAAATTCCTTTCTCTCTAAACATTTCAGGTGCCCTGAAGCATGTGGAAGGGGAAGAAAACATGTTTCATTGTGGCTCTAGAAACCAGGGGTCTGGGCCCTAAAGACTGCACCTAATGATTAGAACCAATATGGTAATTCTACCGGAAAAGTGTACTCAGAAAAAAAATTAAAGTGTAAAGTATTTTGTCTTACGTATCTTCCTGACATAGACAGGTACCTTCCTATAGAACCTAGAATAGCTACAGTGACAGAAATATATGATTTTAGAATTTTAAGAATATTTATTTTTCTAAGATTCAGCTAATCTTGAACAAAGCTAAGATTTGACCTCAATTCTGCAACAATGTACAGTTTACATAAGTGATTCCATGGGGACAACTGAAGGCCACCTATTGTTGATGTTTTTGTTTAAGTAGACAGCTCCATTCTGTGGTTTCACCTATCTCATAAAGGTCTGATTTCTCCATACTGATAGCTATACTATAGAGCGGCAACAATAAAACAATCTCAAAGAGCCATCGCAAGATTATGAAGGTACATGAAGTCTGATAATTATGATCAATTATGGTTTTATTTTACAATAATCAGCACAGTTACTTGTCCAGGTCAAATATGGTGCTGACTCATGCTCTGGGCTAAAGTTGACAGAGCAATGGTGTTTTGAGTTTTTAATTAACATTATTATATTTCATTTAATGCTATATTTAATTTGAGTGGCTATTATTATTTGTGTTAAGCAGCGTCACAATTACAAGAAGCTGTACTGGTTGTCCCTTTTCAAATGCCTGTAATTTAAGCCATCCTGTTTGACAACCTGAGCGTGAGAGAAGTGCTTTAAATCGAATCTCCTTGTGCTAGCCATTCTTGTTCTGTCACAGGATCTGCCTGAATTATTTCAAAAGCTGTAGGGTTACACAAATGGTAAGGAGAACAAACTGAAAATGACAGGATTTACCTAACAATAAAAAAGATAATAGCCAATAAGGAGAATTGAAGGGAGGAATAATGACCACAGTCTTGGGGAACAAACGATGAGATATGTCAAAAAAAAAAGCTGCTTTCTTTTGGCTGAATAAGTTCCCTGAAAAAACAAGGCCAAAGATCCATTTAAAATAGGACAGTATAATTACAACTGGAGGGACAGTAATATAGAATGAGTACAAAGGGAGGGTGAGTGTATTGATAATAAAGGAAGGGGATGAAGACATAAAGAAAAGGACGAGGAGGATGAGACGAGGCAAGGCACAAGCAAAGTAAGACGTAAAGACCTGGGCGATAACAGGAAGTAAAGATGAAAACATAATAAACTTACATAGCCATCATCATAAGGACTCATAGAGTAATATCCCTTTGTGGACAAAAGCATCACACACAGAAACACAAACACACAGAAAGAAGTCATTCAGGTCAAAACAGAAGGAAACAAGAGCAGAGATCAACACCACAATGTAAGCGACGTACAGTAAGCATGGTTGTTGAAGTATAAGCGTAGACCTCTCTTCATGTGAAAGGACAAATCATTTGCATCTTGGCGAACATTGCAGTATTTTTATTTTTTCATTTTGGGTATCTGCCACTGACAGCCTCCCTGCTTCACATCTTTCATACAAAGGTAACTAAGGTGGGTTTTTACCAGCTATTGGATGTTAAGTTTGAATATACAGTCGCAGAAAAAAATATTAGACCACCCCTTGTTTTCTTCAATTTCTTGCTCATTTTAATGCCTGGTACAACTGAAGGTACATTTGTTTGGACAAATATAATGATAACAACAAAAATAGCTCATAAGAGTTTAATTTCAGAGCTGATATCTAGCCATTTTCCATGTTTTCTTGATAATAACCAAAATCACTGAAGTTCTTACATCAATAGCTATGGCATTGTATTGTCAAAAACAGTGCTTTTAGGCATTCTATGTTTTCTTTTCTGTTTTAGTCACATGATACACACAGGAGTTAGTACTTGATTGCATAACTCAACTATTGTGTAGCGATATGGGGTAATAATTATAAATCAAATATTAATTTTATATTCTTAATTAAAAAAAAGGCAATTCGAATTGTCAATCAAGCACAGTACTTAGCTCCAACTAATCCCCTATTTATAAAATTAAATGTTCTAAAACTACATGATCTTGTCTACCTTAATACTCTTATCATAATGTATAAAGCCCAGGACCATATGCTCCCCTACAGTCTACAGGAGATGTTTGAGCCCAGGCAAAGCAATTATAATTTAAGGGGAAAATGAAGTGTAAAACAAACATAAAAAGGCAATGTATCACTGTTAGAGGGGTACATCTGTGGAATAATCTGGAGCAAAACTTAATAAATGTCTTCTTCAATTTGTGCATTTAAAAGGATGCATAAATCCACTATAATAACAAAATATAGAATATTATCAGAATATGTGTATATCTAGTTATAACATAGAAGTATGCATAACATAAGATATTATTGTAATTAATTAATTATCATGACTAGGAGAAATTATCACATGTATTGATCATTGTATATAGTAAATATTTAAAGTGCATGTAAATTTTATAGTTTATATTAGAAAACGGTTGATTATGCAAATCTGATTGTGTGTGAGGTGACCAAAAAAGTGTATGTGAATAGTTTGTATGGATCTTTGTGTTATTGTAAAAATATACAGCGAAAAACGTGTGTTAACAAAGCAAAGGAAGCGGAATTAATTTAATTGTTAGTTTGTGAAAAGGGGTGGGAGTCAATAAGTTATACTTCTTCCTACTCCTTTTCGAGTGCAGAATAATTTTGTTTGACCATGTCGTATGGTTCTTTGTGATCTGATGATTCTATGTGCTCGAAATAAAACTACACAAACTAAAATAACCACTGTTTTTGATTACCTTTGATAGTCTAATAATTTTTTCCACAACTGTAGAATATCCATTTTATTATTATGTGATCAATCACAAAGAGGGTTTCATACACAGTGTTTTCATTGAGAGTTTGGTCATGAGTATTTAACTTTGCAATATTCTGTTAAAATCGCAACAAACAAGAATCCAAATAGCAGGATAAAGTCATGAATGGGTTGAGTACCTACGGTTGGTTATCAAATGTACAGTACAATGTCATTCACTATGTAGCCCTGTGAGCAGCTTTCCCATTAAGATTGTATCAGTTGCTTTCAGGAGAGGAGTTGCATTAAAATCTTTCTCCTTGACATTTTGTGTTGTGTATGTCTTTCTTTTCTGCAGTGTAGTGCAAAGGGGAGGGAGAGGAAAGACAAGAGAGAGCTGTGTGCTTCCACTCACAGTGCCAGGCCTGGTGAAGTCCGTGCTCTGCACTACGCTCTGCCTCATCTGGCTGCTGAACAGGCGAACACATACGCTCTGCAGGTACTCAGGGGAGATCTGCAAAAACACAGCAGGCCCCTTGAGCTTTAAGATAATGTGCGAGATGAAAGTGGGAGGGTGAGGTTGCAATTGTTCTTTACCTGTTAAGAGTTGTGTTATCTAGAGGTACTGAGGGAATACTAAATATATCCAAATATCCATAGTATGAAAATGCATTTTAACTTTCAATTATAACCTCATTAAAGTACTTTTGTGTGTCTTTTCAGTGTTTGTGCACCACTTATTAGCTCATTAGTGCCAGTGTGTGTATGTGTATCGACCCTTGTGCCAGTCTCTAATGTATTTTGTTACTGAGTGTGTGTTTGTGTCCTCACAGTCAATCTGACCAACCATTTTTCCGCTGACTGTGGCCTCCAATGAGTCAACCAGCTCAGCAGTGATTCCGATCAAGTTGTGGTAGTCGGCCTGCATCTTATTGAACTTCCGTATGTAAGCTGAAATGCGCCGCTCTGACTCCACCAGCTGGATCTGTAACTGCTGCATGGCCTCTGGGGCGGTCACACAAACACACAATAAAGTATACGAAACAACAAACGAAACGCATGTCTTGAAACACTGAAGGATTTTCTATGTAATTCTTAAAAGAACAAAAGGGTGAATAATAAACATGAAACCTGTATTTACTACATTGATGCTATTAATAAAATAACGTACTATTAACCTTTATAAGATGCTGTATCTTAATTACATAAGAAAAGTAGAAATGCTCATTACTCTGAGTGCTTACCTTTAGTACTTCTTCCACCCTCCTTCTACAAAATGCCTGTTAAAGAATACACCCTAGTGCAGATACAAAGCTATTCAAACATTTCTATTTGCTGTCTTATCTAAAGATTCATTAAATAGCCAAATACACTGAGTGTCTTGCTTAAGTCTGTAAACATCCATACAGGATGTCTATGTACAAATATACATCCTGTATGAATTGCTCATTTTCGTCATAGAAAGTATTTGCCTAGTCTTGAGGATATCCATTTCATTGTTAAATAAGACAGGAATATTAGCATAGGAACAATACCATGTTGTTCTTACGGGAGGGACATTTATTCATCTGGACTAACCCTTCCATAGACAAACACTGTTAACCATGTTAATGAGCAAACGTGGTTTCATGCTGACTTAGTGGAAACACGTAATAAAGCATAAAATAGCTTTTGTTTTTGTGGCAAAAAGGGCTGTCGATGAATTTGCTTACGCACACGTTAGGTAATGTTTTTCAGTGTTTCATAAATAATAAAGCCTGACATGATATTTTCTGTAGAATTGTATTGTATATTGTATACGTTTGATCATCAGCCAGTAGGAAATGGGTTTAGTTTCCGACTTGCATAAGTAGTAAAGTCCATTCACTAGTTTTCCAATAAAAGATACAATTGTCATTATTGTTCGCTTTTCTTCTACTGTAAAGGGGATTAGAATGAATGACAGTAAGATTAGAAGTTGTCAAGCTATGGCCATTTTAAATAGTCAGATGAGACAAGAGCTGTCCTACTGGGGGAAGCCAGTAGCTATCTTTGAAGACTACTGTCCCAAGGTGACCGACCAGCGTTCAGCATACCAAGAGGGGGAGTCCCTAAACCAAATGACAGGTGACACCAAATGACAGTAGTCATTCTGGTACGGTACAACAACCACTCCCTTTGGTTTATACTTCTGTCATTCAGTTTATGAACGTTATGTGTACGGCATTAAAACCAAATGACACTCATTTGGGGTGAAATTATGCTGGAATAAAGCAGAATGACTATGAAGTTGGGATGAAGAACACATCCCAACCCCCTCCCACCCCCTGGCTCACAGAAATGCCCTTAAATTTGATCCAAATTGGCTACACATTTGTAAACTGCATGACAGAAGCATAAACATGCCACTTCAAATTGAGCTGCTCCCCACCAACACTACCAAGCAATCTGGGTGTGTACTACTCTCTCCGAGTGTGGATCCAGTTTAGGAAGGCCATCAACCACAAAGACTTCTCACTTCTGAGCCCAGTTGCCTCTAACCACCTGTTTGCACCCTCACAGACTGACTCAACTTTTCAGACTTGGCATAATAAAGGCAGGTTTAGAGACCTGTTCAAAGATGGCTGCTTTGTCTCCTTTGATCAACTGTTTGAGAAATACAACCTGCCTAAATCACACTTCTTTTGGTACCTTCAGGTCACACAACATATGCGTTCAACCTTGCCCTGTTTTCCTATGGAATCCACCACTAATCCTGTCAACACTCTTCTGACCTTCAATCCTCTGGCTGAAGGTGCCCTGTCCAAATTCTATAGTAGTGTTTCCATGATGAAATGTACACCTCTAGACTGAGTTAGGGTGGCTTAAGAGGATGACCTGGGAGATATACCTGATGAAACATGGGATAGCACTCTTTTCTCAAAACATAAATCCTCACTCTGTGCAAAACATTGCCTTCTGCAA
Organism: Sphaeramia orbicularis; assembly: GCF_902148855.1. Lineage (NCBI taxonomy): Eukaryota > Metazoa > Chordata > Actinopteri > Kurtiformes > Apogonidae > Sphaeramia > Sphaeramia orbicularis. The sequence goes on from NC_043960.1 coordinate 22,125,245, forward strand.
TTTAAACTGGTCCACAAGGCCCACATGTCAAAGGTTAACTCAGACAGTTTTTACCCCAGTATAACTCCCACCTGTGACAAATGCAAAAGTGAAGATGTCACTCTGATTCACATGTACTGACAACACCCTCAGCTTCAAAAATTTTGAAAAGATGTGTTCTAGACACCCAAAAATTTTGAATAAAACTCTGGACCCAAACCCTGTTGTTAACCTGCTTGGTGTGCCTGGTGGGCATGACCCATGTTTGATATCTGCTGAGCGTCGTATGGTTACCTATGCTGTACTGTTTGCTAGATGTGCAGTCTTGCTTAAATGGAAAGGTGCTGCCCTGCCCAGCCTCAGGCAATGGCTCTGTGATTTAGTGGCATGTCTCAGCCTGGAGATGCTGCATGCATCTATTGGTGGCTCAGCTGAAAAGTTTTTTTAGAATGTGGCAACCTTTCTTGTCCTATTTTGTCATATTTATGCAGTGAAGGAGGAATGTCACTGTTTTTCTTGATGCCATTATGGCTGAATAACTGTTATTGTGTTTTACTGTTCATTGTGTATCATATATGGGTTTTGTATTCTTTGGACTTTGTATGGCTGCTACTTTGGCCAGGTCTCCCTTGCAAAAGAGATTTCTAATCTCAATGGGACTTCCTGGTTAAATAAAGGTAAAAAAAATTCCACAACACTAAAGCATCAGGTTAAACTGAGCTCTCACTTGGCCCAGTGATTCATGAAACATTAACTGGCTCTGTGAGGTTGACCTCACTGCTTGCTAAATGATAAATAAATGCAATGCCTTAGTTGAGTTGTGTAATATTGGGGTGAGAAAACATGTCTACCTAACTAAATCACTGCAATTCACCTATGAAAAGTCCACAAACTGTTACCTTTTTTGTGTCTATGTATAATGTAACTGCCTAACCCTGCTGTTTTCCTTTCTTCTTTTGTATTTTTCTGAAAACACAATAAAAATGATTTGAAATATAAATGAGACAAGAGGTTGCTGGATATGAAACAACCAAACAGGTCTGAAATGCAGCCTGAATGTTAATGAATTCTTTAGTTGCTTACATAAAGGCTTTTTATTAGAGATTTAAATGTGTATCGCCAGAAATGGAAATGAAACCACCCTGTGGTCTGCCCAAGTTAAATCCAAGCGTTGTTCCCCTTTGAATTTATATTCTCTTAGAGCCAATTTCAAGAAGCTGTCTCTTCCAAATGGTGTGTATAACTTACACTTAAGATGATGCCACCTCAGCAAGAATTAACAGCAGTTTTTTGCATGTTAAGTGACAGGAAAAATGTAGAAATGAGAATTACAGACTATTGTAAATGTATCATACCATGTATAATGGTTGACAAATTTAAGTGCAATATTCAACAGTTCACTTATTTAACTCCTTCATGGCCAAACATATATCAATGTTTGTGAGCAGTCCTTTTGGTTCTTTTGGAATCATTGAGCACATACTGTTTAAAAGTATAAAACAGGTTTTGAAAACAGTTTTTTACTTATCTACTCTATTCTACCAGACTGTGGTGGCTGGTGCCCTTTTTTTTGGTGTGGTGTGTTGGGGAGAGGGAGCTCGCATTTCTGACAGAAACAGACTGAACAAACTCATTAAGAAAGCGAGCTCCATCATTGGGACTGGACTGGAAACAGTTCAGCAGGTGGCTGGGGTGAGAATGCTCAGGAAACTGGACTCTATTCTGAAGAACGCATCTCACCCATTGCACCATCTTGAGGTGTTCAGAGAGAGCACCTTCAGCCACAGACTGATCCCCCCTCGGTCCAAGACTGAACGCAGTAGGAGGTCCTTCCTGCCGGCTGCTATTAGACTTTTTAATATCGCTGTGCGATAAATTATTATTGTATGCTGTGCATACTTAGGTGTGTTAGGTGTTTTCAGGTTATTGTATTATATACATTACTTGTATTGTACATATATATATAGATATATATAGATATATATATCTTCTATTCTGTTTATTATTTATTTGTTCCAATGATGACTGTTTGTGGGATGTTCATGTGATGGGTCAGAGTGTTTTTCTTCTTGTACTGCTGCTGTTGTAACAAAGCAATTTCCTGCAAAGGATCAATAAAGTATCTATCTATCTATCTATCTAAAACTCAGGTCTTTAAGTAGCTCTTCCTGTTTCATTTAAAAACATCTAACAGCATGTTCTTAAAATCAGCCCAAGCATGTGAACAAATGTCATCTATCATCTATTCACAACAATAACATGTGATCAAGGCAAAGGATACATATAACATTAGCAGTCTTGGGCTATTAGGTGGCTTCAGTGTCACTGACAGAAATTGCTCCAGCTTATTCTTCAACTGTGGTATCCATGAATCCTAATGAACACAATGTGGGTAGTGCTGTTAATGATGTTAATTCTGAAATTGACAGTGAATAACAATATCTATGATACTATTTCACAATAAACAGACTGGTAATTTCACATATTGAGCTGAGTACCTGGAAGAGGTTTTTGAAGGAGGGGTGGACCGTGGGGTTTGGAACAAAAGGCAATGCATAGTAAGGCAGAAACTCTGTGGTCTGGCTCAGTGCTGCTCCCCGTGTCTCAAGGTACTGCTTGAAGTGGCAAATCCTCTCCTCAAAGTCATTTTGGTCCTGGTAACACAGTCAGTTTTTCTCATAAGTACATGGGAAGTTAAATTTGGTTAGACTCCATTAAATTTTTTGAAGCACCTGTCCTTTTATATATGTTCATGCATTCTCTATTACACTTAATACATACTTCCTATTATAACACAAATCTTACAAGCCAATGGAATTTAACCTTCAGATAGAAAAGTTAAATATCCATCTGCCACAATCTATCTTATTGTTGTGACCAAATAAGCAGATTATCGAACATCATAGACATTCCTCACTTATAACAATGCACAGTTGGAGAAACCCTGTAGCACAGCTTAGTGGACATTTTGTAGAACAGCACAATTCACTTATCAGGCTCTATAGGGTTGACAGAGTCAGTGACACATTGAGTTTTGAGAAAATACTTTGAAGAAAAAGTCTGATGTACACACATGTCTACCGGGGTGCCTCCTCAGAGGGTAGATGGTGAAGTGGATGTGAAGGTAGAACTCCAGGCTTTGAGCTTCAGGGTCTGTGTCGTGGATCTCAGAGGAAAAATTATCTGTCCAAAGTTCAAAGAACACCTTGTGGTCGCCATCATCGAAAGAGCTAAGGAGGTCTTTCTGTGGGGACAAGCACAGCAAAAAATATCTGTCTTCAGTCTATGAACAGAAGCACAAAAATTGAAATCCCAGTTAATGAGCCTGAAAGACTTTAAAAAGACCCGTGTTTGATGAGTAGATTAATCAAAAAATACTAAAGAAAGCATGACTGTATTAAATATGGTCATGTATGATGACAACAGCAGATAGCGATCACAAAAGTAACCTAATGTTTCTCAAACTGGGACAATAATGTAGATGTAAAAGGCACTATAAAAGAAAAAAAAAGAAAAAAACATACGTAAAACATGAATATGAGTGTCATTTTCTCTTATGAAGACATTGCCTGCTGCTATATGCTACTTCAGAAAACAAGAAACAGTGCCTACCACAATGTTGCTTACCAGAATGATGCGCATCTTTGAGTCTCTGAGAGTGCTTCCTTGAGGCTTTGAGACCAGCTTGCCTTTGCTTTTGCATTCCTTATCAAAGCTAAGAATAGTTTCTTCAAACTCCTCAAACTTAAGATACTAAAAAAGACAAAATATAATTGCAAAACATTTTCATGAGTGCAGTGTAATGCTGCATTTCAAACGTTATTTTGAAATTTTAAGTATACATTATATATTTAGAGAAAGACAGAGATATTTCTGTCTGTAATTTTATCATAAACTCTTCTAATACCTCCTTGATCATCCCAAGAAGGTCTGCTTCTGTTGCCAGAATGTCCCCCATCTTGGATCCTTCCCTGGAACTCATTTGAGCAGCCAAGACCTTTCAAAACTGACAGCAAAGACTTTTCCCATTAAATAAGGTTTGTCCTTCAAGTGGGGATTCTGCAAAACAAGAGACAAAACAATGTACAGTCATACAGTATATTACAAGTATTAGTAGAAAACATAGCCAATAGAAAAACCTTGACTTTCAAAATGATAAAATATGTCATGTATCTAATAATCTGGACATACCAGTATTATTTTTTATAATAATTATTATTAAATTTACGGTAATACCCAGCATATGGACACAAAATTCGTGCGATACGATAGAGTGACGATAAGACCAATAGCTTATGTTTTCTTGTTTTTCTTTTTACATAATTGAAGAACCATCTTTTAGTTTCTCAGTCCTGTTTCTCTCAACTAATTTAAAATTTCTCGACTGTATTTATTTCATCATCAAACTTATCGAAAATATGTCCAGTAGCAACTGAGAAGCTAATCATTAAACGCTATCCGTCGTCATGAGGACATTAAAAACATTCTCACCTTTTGTGTTTATCATTTACTTGGTGATTATCGGCTTATTTTACATCTCTTTCTACGCATTTATTCCCGAGTAAAATTTAGACCGCCCATATTCGGCCATGTGCGTTTAACTTGCACTGATATGTTATATCTAACCTTAGCCATTAGCTAGCAACAGAGCATTGGTAGGACGCTAAAACACCTAGCAACCAGCTGGCTGTGACGTAGGTACAAGAAAGTAGAGACAAAAGTCGTAAATAATGAAAACAAAGCGATCTTTCTGATAACGTCCTATTTGGGTCTACTTTTTAAAAAAAATTAAAAACACATGAGTCTGACACCAAATAAAGGTAGAAATAATATTTTTATTTATAAAGTACACTTTATTATCAATAAACAATTTGTAACGTAATGTTTTGTGAACAATGTAATATAATACAAATGTAATACAAATTAATTGGGACTATTTTTTTTATATATATATTTTCCAGATATACAAATATATCCGCCTCGTAATCCTTAATGTTTAAGCGACGATGTATTTGTCAACCGGAAGTAGTTGGGATGTCAGAGGTTGAGCACATTGTAGCAGGCGGTTACAACCATGATACAGTTTATTTCGTGTAGTAATGAATGAAACACATATTTCGAAGCAGTTTAGGACGGAGCTTTGATCACACACCGTCACGGACAGTAACTCAATAGCTGCGTGTGAGTGCACAATATAGTTGAACAACTTCTCCCCGTTTACGGTAAGCTAGAACATGCAGGTTTACAACAGGCTAAAGCTAAAAGCTAATCTGCCCAAAAGGCACCATATCTCATTGGTAGCTCATACCTCATTCGGCTATTCCTAGAGTTGCAATTGGTTTTATAAACGTATCTGTTGTTTCTAATATTCCACTTGAATTTTGTTGGATTGTGTTCAACTTTTAATGTTTGGGAGATGAGTTTAATGCTACTTTTAAGGGGTGCAATAAAGTTATGAAACCACTCAAATAACACTCAGGCATATTGCTTCTTTCATTCTTTCAGTCTCCATTCATAACATTAGTAGTTTATAATGTGCATCGTATTCTGCAGTATAATTTGTCATCATGTTGTTGTAATTGCTGCTTTTACGCATGCTTAGATCGTTTATAGTTACACTGTAATGACAATTACCCTATTGTTTAGACAAGTTCACATGGTATCAGATTGGCATACATACTATATATTTTTATTTCTTTTTCTCTTTTCCTTCCTAAGTTCATAGACCAGAAGAGAGATGGCTGGAATCCTGTTTGAGGATATCTTTGATGTAAAAGACATTGATCCAGATGGCAAGAAGTTTGACAGAGGTGAGTAAAATGTTCATACAAACACAGCCATTTTTATTTATTTATTTATTTATTTTAAATTCTGCCATAGTGTATTACATTTGTTAAACCATGTGCTGGCTATTTTTGAGGGTAACAAACACTTAAACTTTTCCTGATGCTCATACTATGTGTGCTGTTTATTGTTACACCTACTGCTTTTGTTGCACTAAAAGACCAAACCACATTCTTGCTATTTGAATACCTAATGGATAAAACACTAAATTCTGAAAGTGCTTCTAAGCCATCAGGCAATAAATATTCCTAAAAATATAGGCTATATATTAATGTGTTGGTACATGGCCATGGAATAGGTTCATAGTAGCTGAATTTCAATTCCTTAATTAATTTAATTGAAAATACTAATTGAAAGCAGGATGGAAAACAAAGCTATAAACCTGTGATGTCATAGTGCCCATCTACCTATTTGTCAACTTATTTTGCAGTTTTTCTGTCCTTTAGTGACCAAAAGCAGTTGGATCTGTTCAGCTTAGTACTTTGTATGAACACTTTTAATTATAGCTTTCTGAAGTTTTATCTTTATCCTCTTTCTGTTATTATCATCTTATATTTTATATCATCATCATGGTGAAGGTTGTAATCTGATATTGTAAAAACCTAGTCATTACCTCAATGATTTTCTTACAGTGTCTCGTCTACATTGTGAAAGTGAATCTTTCAAAATGGACCTCATCTTGGATGTAAATATTCAGATATATCCTGTGGATCTTGGTAAGGAAGCATCCTTTGTCAGTTTTTAATAATGTTATTGGGTTGCTGATAGAAAGTCTTTCAAAAGTTAACTCTTACTAACATAAAATGTAATATTGTCAAGCTCACATATACAGCACAGCAACAGGGTATGACTAAATGAATCAATACAATACTCCAGAATATTTCATTACTTTAAAGGCTTAAATGACACATTAACCAAGCTATATTTCACTAATATTGTGTTTGGCCATTTCATTAAGGTGACAAGTTTAGATTGGTCATTGCCAGCACATTATATGAAGATGGAACACCGGATGATGGGGAATATAATCCTCAGGATGACAGGCCATCCAGGTATGTTGTTTCAGCTTTCAAAAGTTTGGGAGTGTTCTAAAAAAACCACAAAAAATCTTCAGTGGCTTTCTTAATGGAAAAAATTCAGCATGCTGTGAGTATGCATGTTCTTTGATTACACTGCAGAATTTTCTTGCTGATTTCTATTTATTTTTACTCCTTCAAACCTTCAGAGCAGATCAGTTTGACTACGTGATGTACGGGAAGGTTTACAAGATCGAAGGCGATGAGACTTCAACAGAAGCAGCCACACGCCTGTGAGTCATCTTATGCCTTTTACATAAAGTAACATATAACAGGTAGCAGTGAGTTTATCATTTATGATTAGTTCTTCTCAGCTATTAGATAAACAAGTACACAACATTTGCACATTATTTAGTCTAGGATTTCTGCAACTTGTATATATGTGCACATAACTAGGCTTTTCAGTCAAATGGGGGGGGGGTGTCATTGCATAGTGTAATTGAAAATATAACATTTTATTAACAAAGGTTATTTAAAATATTACTAATGAATCCAATAATGTTAATGTGCTTATTTTTTCAGCTCTGCTTACGTGTCTTATGGTGGCCTCCTCATGAGGCTGCAGGGAGATGCCAACAATCTCCACGGCTTCGAGGTGGACTCCAGAGTCTACCTTCTCATGAAGAAACTGGCCTTCTAAAACCCTGTTTGCCCTTTTTCTACCAGTGCCGCAATTAACTTTGAAGTCATATTGAACTGAAAACATTTGTATTCCAGTCTGGAGCCCCAAACCATCTCCAAGAGTCAATTACAGATTGACCACATGGTGGGACAGTTGTTTTTTTTTTCTTCTTCTAATTTTTGTAGTTCATAAATGTTCATCCAAGGAAATTAAGGACTGTGATATTATGCAACCTCCATCTGCTGACAAACTGTAAATAAATGATTATCTTTTTATACATACTAAGTATAGGTTTGTGGTTTATTTTCCCATTGTGTATCTCAACAAATGCTTGGTACCTTTATGTACATGTAGAATTTGGTTTTATTGTAATAATAATAACAAAGATGGGTTTTTAATGTCAGTTGTTAGACAGTAGGTAAATGGATAACATGTTGACCTGGCCATGTTTCAGGGCAGCATTAAAATCTATACATCATGTAACATTAAAGGCACTAAAATACTTCCAAAATTAATGAGGACATTTATGTATCGAGACTAGATTAGACTAGACATATCAAGATAATTATTTGTGCCTTATCTTATTTCCAAGCATTGTGTGTGTGTGTTTTTTTTTGTTGTTTTTTTTACTGCATTGCCTGCATGTATCAACAGTCATCGCTTCATTTGGTACTAAATTAAACCAGAACATTTAAATATTTTGTTCCCAGCTCACAGATGGGACTTTAACACCCATCCTTCCACAGGCAACTGTTCTATATTTGCCTGGTTTGCAGCAAACTAAAATGTGGAGACGTTCTGACTTGTAATTAAATTATGGGTGGAGCCAGCAGAGGCAGCTTTGAGACAGGCTTCTCTATGTGAGTGGTAATGAATGTCACAGGATGGACAACAACACTGTCAGTCGTGCATGAGACCTTAAACGCTTTAGCACATACCACGCATAGTACGATATGAGGTGATGCTGGGTGAAAAGAACAGCAGCATTCTGACAGTGAAGGTGTTTTTAAAGTGTGGTTTTATTGTTAAATGTGGCAAAGTTTCTACCCAAATACTTGAAAGAATACTTAAATGTATAGGCCTCTGAAATATTAACACAAGTCACTCATAATAACCCAATGTTTGTCTTTTTTTGTATATTATAGGCTTATTACATGCCCATACATAGTCATTGGTGCTAATGATTGCAGTGTACTTTATTGCAACAGCATGTGTAATTTCATGCAAATGTAATTCACTGAGTGTAGGTCGCTGAGTTTAGTGTGGAAAACAATCTACAACATAAAGCATGTGATCAGGAGAGAGAACGTTAATTTTAATACAATTCTGGACCAGCATTTATGCATCATACTGTGAGTTTATTTAAAGAGAAGATTAGAAACAACCCATAAAGACCCAGTGCTGCTTTTGTGGTAGTTCCCAAATTATTTTTTCTCTATATTTAAACTTTCTTTAGTGATTTATCACCACTGATTGTAATATAATCCTCCTCATTTTGTGTTTTTTTTCTGTGTAATTCCTGTATTTTACGATATTTAATTCACTGATCATGTAAATGTTTATAAAAGCTCAGAGTAAATTTGGGTGTTATTAGGTCTGAAACAGAGAAAATTGAAGAAAAAGTGACTTTTTCAGCAAAATATATCAATAACTGAACATATAAACAAGTATTTCCATCCACTGTCATTGATTCAACTCCATGGGTTTTACTGGTGAATCAGTGTTGTAGAAGATGACGTTTCCATGTTCACTATGGAGCCTCTGAACGTCCAAATGGGTCATATCTGATGACCATGAAAAGACGACAAACTGCATTTTACAAGTATTTACATGTATTGATAGGATTAGTGGATCAACAGGTATTAAATATTTTCGATGAGTACATTTTTTTTGTTGCCAGTGGCTTTTTGGGTCTTTATGGGTTAAGAGGGTAGCATAGACAAAGGAGAAAACAGTAAAGGGCAAAAATAAACTAGAAAACTATATATTGGTGTATACTATACAGTCGCGGAAAAAAAAGTATTAGACCATCAAAAGACATCAAAAACAATGGTTATGCAATCAAGTACTAACTCCTGTGTGTATCATGTGACTAAAACAGACAGAAAAGAAAACATGGAATGCCTAAAAGCACTGTTTTTGTCAGTACAATGCCATAACTATTGATGTAAGAACTGAAGTGATTTTGGTTATTATCAAGAAAACATGGAAAATGGCTAGATATCAGCTCTGAAATTAAACTCTTATGAGCTATTTTTGTTGTTATCATATTTGTCCAAACAAATGTACCTTTAGTTGTACCAGGCATTAAAATGACCAAGAAATTGAAGAAAGCAAGGGTGGTCTAATTATTTTTCCCATGACTGTATACAGCTGTATACTTAGAACTATGATCATATACTGTATCTATAACAACAAATTATATAAACATAGTCAAACGGAATACAAAATACTTTTCCTTAACCCTTTCATGCACAGTGATCACTACAGTGGACAGATGTTCTCTTGTGTATTCATGGATTTTGTTGTTTTAATTCCATATTTTATTTATTCTTTATTTTACCTTTATTTAACCAGGTAGTCCCATTGAGATTAGGAATCTCTTTTGCAAGGGAGACCTGGCCAAAGTAGCAGCCATACAAAGTCCAAAAAACACAAAACACATGATACACAATCAACAATAAAACACAATAACAACTATTCAGCCATTATGGCATCAGCCAACAGCCAACACAGTGGACACATGCATCATCCCATACACTGCCATTCATACCAATACTGTAATTTTGCTGTTTTTGATAAACCTGATCTGCACTAACATGTTTGAATGTAAATCAGTTGCTTGTTAGTAGACTGTAATTAACAGTTTTGTTTTGTTTGTTTTTTGCATATTATTTCCATGAAGTGAGTAATAACTTCTGTTGGGTTTCTGTAAATTGGCTTAGAGTCTGGTTTTGACCAACTCTATATATAAAGTGTCATGAGATAACTTTTTTGTTGTGATCTGGTGCTATATAAATAAAATTTGATTGATTGAGTGATTTGATTGGTTTTCCCCTGTAAGCCGCTTTGGAAAAAAGCGTCTGCCAAATGCATAAACACATAAACATAAACATAACTTGTATTAGAGTATGTTTAAATATGAGAAAACATCGAATTAGCTGCATTAAAAATGTTTTTATTTCCTAGTTTTCACATAGTACACTACCAGGCAAAAGTTTGGACTCACCTTCTTATTTAAATGACATGAGATGGACCACAGATGGCCAACAAGTGCTCAGCATCATTTGGAACTCCTTCCAGACTTTTGGAAAACATTTCAGGTGATTACCTCATGAATCTCATCGGGAGAATGCCAAGAATGCACAAAGCAGTAATAAAAGCAAAATGTGGCTATTTTGAAGGATCTAAAATATAAAACATGCTTTGAGTTTTGTCACACCTTTTTAAACTACATAATTCCATATGTGTTCATTCATAGTTTTGATGCCTTCAGTGAGAATCTACAATGGAAATAGTCATAAAAATAAAGAAAAACCAGGTGAGTCCAAACTTTTGCCTGGTAGTGTATATCAGTAAATACACATTTCTTTGCTTCAAAAATGAAACACATGGTGTCCATCTGAGTGGACATCTTTGCAGCTCCATGAAAAATACATTTATAAAAAAAAATCTCAATTGCATTGTTTTTTTTGTTTTTTTTTTCATGCCTAAAGAGGAATGAAAAGGGTGGTGGTGGTGGTGGGGGGGAATCATGATTAAGGTTCTCATAATTCATGCATGAAAGGGTTAAGATAAGTTAATGTCTTTATTGTCCCACAGTGGGGAAATTTGTACTAGATAAAATAAGAGAGGTTAAAAAAAAAAAAAGAAAGAAAGAAATAATAAATCATTAAAAATATACTGAATGGAATTTTTTCTTTTTTTTTTTTTTTTTTTTTTGCAAGGTCATCATCAGTCCACATAATGACTTGCCATGTATGCACGTGTATAATGCACTGTGGGAGGAGGGTCGTGCAGGAATATGTGAAGGTGTATTTTAGTCCACCGGAAGTGACGTAGCGGGATACAACTGCGCAGGAGCATCCCGGGTAAGTTTGCTTATGCCATACCTGCGGACGGAGAACCTGTGTTTCAAGCTGCTCTGGTTACCTGTCCTGGGAGTCCACCGTGGATCTGAACTGGTGCCGTGGATAAGATTCAGGATTAGATAAATAATGTACACTCGGGTTGTGTGTGTGTTTGTCGCAGACTGTGGATAATAATGTGGTTCCACGTTCGGCTCTAATTGGAAACACTGCACTGGGGATTATGTCAGATGTGTCCTGTACTGATACACTGGCAAAACACTGAAGAATAATGAGCAAGATTATTGATTGTGTTGAAGGAATATTATAATAACAAACACTATGGATGATCGACGGAAGAAGAAGCTGACATTCCTCACCATCGGGCTCCTTTTTCTCCTGAGTGGAGTGGAATATGGTGAGTTCCTCTGTGGGATTTTTTTATTGTTGCTCTCTCCTGTGATCCAACAGTGTTTGTTTTTAAATCTGGACTTAAAAACTAGACAAGGAAAATTAGGAATCATGCATCTTACTCAAACCAATACGTCTAAAATGTGTCATCTACTCCATATTCCAGGACATGTTTATGTAAATCAGGGATGTCAAAGTTATTTTAGTTCAGGGGCCACATACAGCCCAAATATGTATGGAAGTAGATCTGTGTCATCAGATTTGGAATTATAAAAGACATTGAGTTTGTAGCACTGGTTTTTTTTTTTTTTGGCACTGAAATTAAGTATCTGAATTTTTTGGGTTTTTTTTGTACTTAAATTAAGTATCTGGATTTTTTTTTTTTTTGTACTGAAATTAAGTATCTGGATTTTTTTTGCACTGAAATTAAGTATCTGGATTTTTTTTTTGGGCACTGAAATTAAGTATCTGGATTGTTTGCACTGAAATTAAGTATCTGGATTTTTTTTTGCACTGAAATTAAGTATCTGGATTTTTTTTTTGCACTTAAATTAAATACCTGCATTTTTTGCACTGAAATTAAGTATCTGAATTTTTTTACACTGAAATTAAGTATCTGAATTTTTTTTGTGCAGAAATTAAGTATCTGGATTGTTTGCACTGAAATTAAGTATCTGGATTGTTTGTCTCTAAATTCAACTATGTTCATAAATTTAGAATTTAAAAAATTCAGATGCAATAAATTCAGATGCAAACATTTAGATGCAAAAAATTCAGATACTTAATTTCAGTGCAAAAAAAAAAAAAAAAAATCAGTGCTAGAAATTCAATGGCTTTTGTAATTCAAAATCTGATGACACAGATTTACTTCCATAAATATGATCTGAAAACAGTCTTAGCAGTAAAATAATAACAGTGAAAAAATTAAATTACACGATGAAAATGTTTAAGTGTCCTTTAAAAATGTGAAAAACATTAACAACTAGGAGCGACCTGAAATTTCATAAGAAAAATAAGTGCAATTTTAACAATTTTATGCCTCTGCTTATCATTTACACACGTGTTTTACAACTTACAGATCACAGTGGATCTACAAAAGCACAAAACTGTTATATTAATAACAGACATAATGGTTAAAACTGCACTTATTTCTCTTAAGACATTTAAATTTCTTCCTATTTTTTCAGCTTATTCACATTTTTTTTGTGAATGGAAAGTTTTTAAATGTAAACATTTTCAAGTAATTTTACTTTTTTACACTAAAACAAAGATTACAATTTGAAGTTGTCATTATTTATAGGTTATTATGATAGTATTTTACTGGTCTTACCCACTTGAGATCAAATAGGTCTGTATATGGCCCGTGAACTAGAATGATTTTAACACCCTTGATTGTTAATATCTTCATTTTAATTTTTACATTTTACAAATTCACCCCATGGGTAACTGAGCAGTGCTTTTTGTGATGCCATGGAGTGAATTTTGCTATAAATAGCTGCCTGGAATCAGCTGTTAATATGAAATGGTCCATAAATAAATAAATACCAATGAATAAGTAAATACTACTAATAATGATAATAGCAATTAATACATTAATAAATCAATAATAATCATCATTCATTTATTTCTTACTTTAATTGAATTTATCATTTTCACTTAAAGCTGTGGCCAAGTTTTGGGAAAGACACGTTTTTTTCCTCAATGTGATTTTTATTTGTCGGTAACAATCTTTGAAACCTATATAATACTTCTAATCCTTCTTCAATGTACCTCAGAAACACATGGAAAAAATTTAAAAGTGAATTTATCATTTATCATTCACTATCACTATTCACCATATTTATTTAGCATTTTTACTAAATTTATTAGGCTACATTTTTGGAATAAGAAGTAAGTGAGGAAAAAAAATCATGATGGACATGAAGCTGAAAATGCTTTTACCAAGAGCTTTTTTTTTTTTTTTTTTTTTTTTTTTTTTTTTTTTATAATTTTATTTTTTTCATTTGGAAAGACATTTTACAACAGACAACTAAGCACATGTGTATACCATTTCTGAACAAATCAACAATAGTAAAGAATGAAATTTTTCATACACATGTTACATACAAGTTCTCTGTTTAAAAAAACCAAAAAAAAACAAAGACAACTGTTCTTAAAGTTAGTTTTCCTTTTTTTTTTTTTTTTTTTTTTACATTTTGTTAATCATACCTTAGAACAAAAAGATGTCACATTTTCTGTTATTTTCATTATTCTTATTCCAAAAACCACACAAGTTTCAGTTCCAGTGCAATCAACCACTTCAGTTATTACTTGTAGACTCCAGTCAAGTCAAATCCAGCCTCAGTGGGGTGATGTGTACAGTCCATTTTGACCACATTTCTACAAATTTATCGTGTTTTACTTTTAGTGAAAAGGAGAGTTTCTCCATCAGATAGATTTCATAGCTTGCTTTTAACCAATCTTCGTGTTGTGGTGCATCTGGTTGTAGCCACTTCCTTGTCAGAGCTTTTTTTGCTCCAGTAAGTAGTAGCCTACTCTCATTGCTAAGAACCTTTTCACAAGTGTTTCTATCAATTTTTAACCTTTGATTGATACATTGATTTGTATCATCAGATCTGAAGACAAAATAAAAAAAAAAAAAAGTCAAAAAGAGTAACAAGTTCAAGTGTAGCTACTTATTTCCAGTGTGGTCCCCATCTGACCATCCTATGTTGTGTAAAGACAGGGTATAATTTATAATTTCACAGTTTTGTCACACTCCCACACATAGCTGTCTTTATCATGATGATAATCACTGCAGGGCTTCTCAGCTTCAGCATTCCCTGGAACAATCATTTCTTTTCTGGAAATTTGTTGAAGCACATTTATTTCCTGTGTCTCCTGACTCATAAATTGAATTTCTATTGGGCTGGGTCAGCACAATCTTTTGTCTGTGTAATGATAAGGCAACAGGCATTGGGAACAGAACCTGATAATGTAGGCAGAGTTAAACTTTGCTGTGTGTTCAGTTTGGTCCTGCATCTACATAGAAAAAGAATTACAACATCCACACATCATTTTTTAACCTCATTGACTTTGCTTTCTTTCCTTTTTAACACTAAACCAAAATCGTTCATGAGGCAGTATTATATTGACTAGACTGACTGTTTTTCTAGTAAAGATGGTGCAGTTTTATTTGCTTCTTGGTGCCCTTTGGCAGTCACAGAGCTGCAGTAAATAATTCTGGGATGATTTTAGCCTTTTAGCTCTTGTTTACTTTAAGCCCAGATGAGATTAAGTCGACCTCTGAAGGTTTCACAAAGTTCCCTATAGGGCAGAAGACGTCAATGATTCTGCATTACTGGGTTAAAAATCTGTTTATTAGATTCAGAAAAGACAACGTGAACATCACATGTTGGTATGTAGTCAAATTATATGTCACCAAACCAGCTCTAGTTTAAACAAGTAGTGCCAGGCATAACAGACTCCACCCCTCGTACATATTGTAGCTTATTTTGGCATCGATCCAGCTGATGTCATCATGTCTATGCGTGTGGTGATGTCATCGCATACACTAAGGAATTCAGAAACGTTGGGACACCTGTAGGAATTGGTAGCACCAACTTTCAAGGCTTGATCAACCTCCATTGCTGCAGAACTGCTTTAAGTTGTTAACCCATTTCTTGTTCGCATTTTTGTATATTTCTGAAATGTACATTATTTTTCAGTTTTGTTTTAACCTTACCTTTTTTTTTTTTTGTTACCTCTGGCAGTTCGTCGCTTACCTTTGTACCATTTCAAGCTGTTCACTGGACTTGAACTGCTTGAATTTCAATGCAAAACTGGAAAAATTGGGGTGTTCTAAAACTTTTGACTGGTAGTGTATATTGTCTCAATATATGTGCCAAGTTTGAAGTAAGTTGAAACAAAATAATGTATTTATTGACATTTGAAATTGTGCCCATGAAACCAAATGGGAGAAGAAAAAAGATTTTTGAAAATCATAAAAAATTTCAACTTTAACCTACTTTTACCAAAATGTAATCACATCTATTCTGGGTCACTGGCAATATATAAACCCAATTTTGTATGAATTCAACCAATAGTTTTGCTTCTACAGACATGTGAAATTTTGCCCATTATAAGTAAATGGGAAAAAAAAAAAAAAAAAATTGAAACTTTGACCTACTGTTCCAGAAATGTAATCGGATCTATTCTGGGTCACTGACAATCTAGAAAACCAAATTTGGTGTGAATTCAACCAATACTTTTGCTGCTACAGTGTTAACAAACAAACAAACCGAACCAAAAACTAGACAAGCACTGATCACTACCAAAATGTAATCATTTTTTCCTTGTGCCAGTATCAAAGTTTCCTGAAAATTTAATGAAAATCTGTTCATAACTTTTTGAGTTATCTTGCTAACAGAAAGACAGACAAACCCTGATGAAAACATAACCTCCACCGTTACACTTGGCGGAGGTAACAATACTCCTTGCCTTCCCTTTGGGGGGCGGGGTAATAAGAGTCTAAATAACAAATGAGATGCATTAAGTCAACCTGTGAAACAAGCAGTCATCCTAATCTGTTGGATATTGTAATTAAATGCCTAATAGTCAAGGTTATTATCGTTAACAAAAACTAACGAAATGACAAAAACTGGAATTGTAAAAACATTTTCATTAACTGAAATAAATACAAGCTATAATTAAAATGAAAAAAAAAAAAACGATAACTAACAAACTATTGTGTGTTTACAAAACTAACTAAAACGTATAAAAATTATGGATAAAATTCCCTTCGTTTTCGTCTTTGTCAACATCGGATTCATAAGAAATCAATGTATTTCGCTCGAGCAATTTTAGCTAGCGGCACCATACGACACTTCATGGTTTGTCACTCCTTGTCACTTGTGGTTTACAGTCGTCTTCTGGTCCCCACTCTACCTGGAAACATGGAGACTAAAGGTGGGAAAAGGCAGCAGAGTTCTGTACGGGATTTATCTGAATACGATGGTGACGAAGACAAAAGATATAAAAAAAACCCTAAAACTAAGCATTTAGAAAATAACGAAAACTAACAAAAACTGGCAAACCTGCTCTAAAAACTAATTAAAACTAACTGAATTAGAGAAAAAAAAAGTCAAGATGAAATAAAACTAAACTATAACGAAAAATCCAAAACTATTAGAACCGTGCTAATAGTACACGATGGAGTCCTTTTTGTCTCCAGTTCTATTATGTGTTGCATTGTTTAGAGGAAAGTGTCTCACAGAAACAACATTCTCTCACCAGCTGTGATATTGCCCACAATATGGAGGTACCTGCAGACTTTAGATGCTGCGCCCTACTTCCTGGGTTTGGCCCTATCAGCATTCAGCCTGACCGGCCTCTTGTCGGGACCGCTGTTTGGCCACTGGTCGGACAGAACACGCACCACCAAGAAGATCATCTTGTTTGCCAACCTGTTTGAAATTGTTGGTAAGAAACTGGATTCCTATCACTTTACCTCTGATGCAAAAAATAAAAAAACACATATTGAAAATGGTTTTGTCTGAGTATTGGTATGATTAGTGAGCTTGTGTTTTGTTCACCAGGTAATTTTATGTATTTCTTGGGCTACTCCAAGTGGCTTCTTCTGTCAAGTAGACTCGTTGCAGGTAGGTCGCACGACAACACCTTTGTTACACGGTTATGACGCGTCGCACGACAACACCTTTGTTACACGGTTATGACGCGTCGCACGACAACACCTTTGTTACACGGTTATGACGCGTCGCACGACAACACCTTTGTTACACGGTTATGACGCGTCGCACGACAACACCTTTGTTACACGGTTATGACGCGTCGCACGACAACACCTTTGTTGCACGGTTATGACGCGTCGCACGACAACACCTTTGTTGCACGGTTATGACGCGTCGCACGACAACGCCTTTGTTGCACGGTTATGACGCGTCGCACGACAACGCCTTTGTTGCACGGTTATGACGCGTCGCACGACAACGCCTTTATTGCACGGTTATGACGCGTCGCACGACAACGCCTTTGTTGCACGGTTATGACGCGTCGCACGACAACACCTTTGTTGCACGGTTATGACGCGTCGCACGACAACACCTTTGTTGCACGGTTATGACGCGTCGCACGACAACACCTTTGTTGCACGGTTATGACGCGTCGCACGACAACACCTTTGTTGCACGGTTATGACGCGTCGCACGACAACGCCTTTGTTGCACGGTTATGACGCGTCGCACGACAACGCCTTTGTTGCACGGTTATGACGCGTCGCACGACAACGCCTTTATTGCACGGTTATGACGCGTCGCACGACAACGCCTTTATTGCACGGTTATGACGCGTCGCACGACAACGCCTTTATTGCACGGTTATGACGCGTCGCACGACAACGCCTTTATTGCACGGTTATGACGCGTCGCACGACAACGCCTTTGTTGCACGGTTATGACGCGTCGCACGACAACACCTTTGTTGCACGGTTATGACGCGTCGCACGACAACACCTTTGTTGCACGGTTATGACGCGTCGCACGACAACACCTTTGTTGCACGGTTATGACGCGTCGCACGACAACACCTTTGTTGCACGGTTATGACGCGTCGCACGACAACACCTTTGTTGCACGGTTATGACGCGTCGCACGACAACACCTTTGTTACACGGTTATGACGCGTCGCACGACAACACCTTTGTTACACGGTTATGACGCGTCGCACGACAACACCTTTGTTACACGGTTATGACGCGTCGCACGACAACACCTTTGTTACACGGTTATGACGCGTCGCACGACAACACCTTTGTTACACGGTTATGACGCGTCGCACGACAACACCTTTGTTACACGGTTATGACGCGTCGCACGACAACACCTTTGTTACACGGTTATGACGCGTCGCACGACAACACCTTTGTTACACGGTTATGACGCGTCGCACGACAACACCTTTGTTACACGGTTATGACGCGTCGCACGACAACACCTTTGTTACACGGTTATGACGCGTCGCACGACAACACCTTTGTTACACGGTTATGACGCGTCGCACGACAACACCTTTGTTACACGGTTATGACGCGTCGCACGACAACACCTTTGTTACACGGTTATGACGCGTCGCACGACAACACCTTTGTTACACGGTTATGACGCGTCGCACGACAACACCTTTGTTACACGGTTATGACGCGTCGCACGACAACACCTTTGTTACACGGTTATGACGCGTCGCACGACAACACCTCATTCTCATATTATCTTATATTTCCTGCATCATAGGCATCGGAACAGGCGCTGGCTCATCTATCTTTGGTTTCCTGACCAGGAGCACCGTTCCAGAGGACCGTGCCACTGTATTTGCTGCTGTCATGGCCTGTCGACAAGCTGGCCTTCTGATTGGTCAGTGCTTCTCTGCCTTCTGAAGACCAATCTGGGTGCTGATCATTTAAGTTCAACTATAATTACATCAGAGTAGTTTTTTTTTTAATTTTTTTATTCCTCAACAGAAGAAAGAGAGAGTTTATGATGGCTTGTTCTACTTTGTGGGTGGATGAGCTAGGAAATGGAGTTGAAGATGCTTTGCAACATGATTGATTATAAAATTAACCATCACATTTTAATGATAATGTTTAGAAAAATGTCAACCAGCCGTCTTAGTTTCAGATAGATTTCACATATTAGATGCATATGTCTCAAGCTCTGATGTTAAATATTGTAATAGGGAATGAGCAATTACACTTACAGGGTGGGGAAGCGAAATTTACAATGAACATTTAGTTGTTTTTTTCTCAGCAGGCACTACGTCAATTGTTTTGAAACCAAACATATATTGATGTCATAATCATACCTAACACTATTATCCATACCTTTTCAGAAACTTTTGCCCATATGAGTAATCAGGAAAGCAAACGTCAAAGAGTGTGTGATTTGCTGAATGCACTCGTCACACCAAAGGAGATTTCAAAAATAGTTGGAGTGTCCATAAAGACTGTTTATAATGGAAAGAAGAGAATGACTATGAGCAAAACTATTACGAGAAAGTCTGGAAGATACTATTAAAGAAGAATGAGAGAAGTTGTCACCCGAATATTTGAGGAACACTTGCGCAAGTTTCAGGAAGCGTGTGAAGGCAGTTATTGAGAAAGAAGGAGGACACATAGAATAAAAACATTTTCTATTTTGTCAATTTTCTTGTGGCAAATAAATTCTCATGACTTTCAATAAACTAATCGGTCATACACTGTCTTTCAATCCCCTCCTCAAAATACTGTAAATTTTGCTTCCCCATCCTGTAATCAAACCAATAAACTGATTTTATTTGCTTTTTAGATGTTTTTTTTTTTTTACTCAGAAATCATGCAGAATGATTGATGTTTAAAGACAACACACACCCATAAAAATATGTTTCTCCTCTGATGCAGGTCCTGCTTTTAACATTTTCCTGAGGTTGTGTGATTTCCATATCGGTCCTTTTGTGGTTAACAAATACACTGCACCAGGGGTAAGAATGAAACTATGGTAATGTGCACACAGTAAATAAGTCTTGTATTACTGTTTCCCACCACATAAAAAGAAGCAAAAATGGTAACACTATTCCTCTGTCCCCCACAGTTGTTTATGTGCCTACTGTGGATTCTCCTTCAGCTGGCTGTTTTCTTCATGTACTGGGATCTACCACCTTTAGAAAAGGGGAATGCCAAACACAAACCAAAAAGCAGTGCCAGTAGTGACAATGAGCAAGGGCTCATGGAAAATGCAGAGGAGGAAGGTGATGAGGGGAAACCGCTAATGGGATCCCAGGAACTGATGGGATCCTATGGGTCAGTTGTGACATCTGACCCACAGAGGAACCACATCTCTGCTGCTGCTTCCAACCCCAGCCTGAATCACATCTCTGCTGCTTCTAATCACAGTTTGAATAGCATCTCAGAGTCCCATGAGTCCTCCAGCCCATTCAGGAATTTCAGCATATCGCGAGGTGGGTGGAGAATAAGTGCCTGTGCAGATTGATGTGGTGAATGCTGTGTTTCATAAATGTTTAGGGCTGTATAAGTGGGATGCAGACATTTTGGTAGATTTGTTTCTTTTATGCACAGTGCACACCACATAGAACCAGAAACAATGCAGAACCAATTGCATCTCTAAAGTGTTCTGAGAGGAAAACAAATGTTTTGGATTCTTTTCTTTTTTTTTTTTTTGGCTGTAATGTGCTCCATGGTGGAACATTTTGGCCAATAATAGGTGCTTTCATAGAAGGAGGGGGTTAAATGTGTGATTTACAGCTGTAATCATCACTTTCATGCATACTGGTCACTACAGTGGACAGCTATTCTCCAGCTATTCTCTTATATATTCATGGGTTTTGCTGTTTTAGTTGCATATCAGCCAACACAGTGGACACTTATGCACCATCCCATTCATTGCAATTCATATCATTCCTGTAACTTTGCTGTTCTTGATAAACCTGATCTGCAGTGACATGTTTTAGTGTAAATCAATTGCTAATTGTTATTAGACTTTAATTAACATCTTTCTTAATCAAAATGGTTTCTTTTTTTGCATATTATCTCCATGAAGTGAGTAATAACTAGTATTACAGTATGTTAAAATGTGAGAAAACATCACATTAGCTGCATGAAAAATGTTTTTATTTCATAGTTTTCACACATTATATCACTTTCTGATGATGGTTTTTAAATACATCTTACTTTGCTTCAAGAACTAAACATGGTGTCCAGCTGAGTGGACATTCTTGTGACTCCATGAAAAATAGGATCATAAAAAAATTTCAATTGCATTGTTTTTTTTCATGCTTAAGAGGAACAAAAACAGCCAGGAACAAACTCTTGAGTAAGGTTCTCATAATTCATGCATGAAAGGTTTAAGATTCTGTCAGACTTGCTGCTCTACTCTTTTGCTTGTTGAAGGAGCAACATGGGAGCTCCCATAACTGATATTTTGACTTTTCCATGGTGATAAAAAACAATGTCAAAGCCTCTAACTTTATATTAAGGGCTAAGTTTACTAAGGTAGTATAAATTATGTATGGTGCAATCCAGAAGAAGAGCTTAACAGTAGGGTAGGAGATCCTGGAAAAACAGTTCAAGCAAGCTACATTTTGAAAATACACAATTCAAAAGTCCAAACACCTTTCTTCAGACTTCCCCCCGAAGCCACGCCTCCAGAGTACTGGAACGCACAATGCTTGTTCCCGAGGGTTCACGAGTGCTGTATCACAGCATCAGCGTGTCTCTGAATTCAGGCCTGCAGGTGCGTCTGTTCATCAGTATATTAGATTAGAAGTTGGACTTTTCACTTGTTATTTTGATACATGTTCTAAGTAGTCTCAGGCTGGTAAGAAGAACAGCTGATTTCAGTAAGATTGATGTCAGACTAGCAGCCCACTAAAGTTTGCTTTGAATGCTGCAATCTGTGCATTTGACTCTTATGTTTGTCGACAGAACAGCTTCAGTTCATACTATCTGGCTAACATTACATTTCCTAGTGATTTATGTTA
Source organism: Sphaeramia orbicularis (assembly GCF_902148855.1). NCBI lineage: Eukaryota > Metazoa > Chordata > Actinopteri > Kurtiformes > Apogonidae > Sphaeramia > Sphaeramia orbicularis. The sequence goes on from NC_043960.1 coordinate 22,147,768, forward strand.
GCGACAAAACAGTTTGCCAGTGAACTTTCCATCCTAATATAGCTAATATAGCCAAGCTCTGGCTCTGGCTTTGTTTCCTGTATAATTGCTCCAAGCCTCTGAGAATGTGCGATTTGTGCACAAAGAGAGGTATGTACAGAGGGGAGAAGGGGGAGGGACAAATGGCAGTTAAATTTGATAGACATATTACCATTCAATCATTTCGATGGGCCGGTTAAAATGATTGGATGGTGCTTTTTCAGTCCTGTCCATTCCACAGGTGACTAAAAATTTTTATTTCTTTGTTAGAACATTTAATTAATTGGGTGTGAAGGGGATGTTAAGCAATATAGTAAAAAAATGCTCCAGGAAAACATCTCCTACCCCACCTTTAAGGGAGTGGCTGTTTGTTTCAATAATGACACACTTTATGAAGGTGCAGGGAATCTACAACAATACAGGCACACCTTGTTGCTGTAATGTGACAAATACAAGGATAGATTTCATGCTTGTGTTTCTGTCCTGAAACGGCAGCACAGACCAAGGAGAGACAGCAGAGGGAGGAGATGGTGGATGAATGTTACCTAGTGGAAAAGTGATCTAAAATACTGTCAACCTGGTCCAAAAGGCAGATCTAGATCACCTTGGGGAGATAAATAGGCGACAGGAGGATTAATGTGCATTCCACAGAGGATGTAAATGAAGGTGGAACAATGAATGATGCAAAGGAGACACCTGGAGAAGAGGCATTTGTAGCAGGCATAGCACTGAAGTCTGAGTGATGATTCACAACACTGTGGTCAAACCTGAGCAGTAGATACATTTATTTGATATGGGTGGGCTATTGTGTTTAATATCAGATATACAGATAATTATTATACAGAGGAAACAGCATGCTGCCTGTATCTGCCACAGAAACAGAAAAGAAGACTCTGAGTGAAAGAGTTATTGCATTTCATGTTTTTCAGCATGAAGATTCATGACTTTATGTGAAAGTAAATCCTCCGTGTGAGTTGTTAAAGTTATGTCTGTGACATTTTCTTAATAATCTCAGGAACAGGGATGAACACCATTAAAGTATGGAGTATTGTGTGATCGATTTGCTCTGATAAGACCTTTCTGTGTACAGGGTTCCCACGGGGTCTAAAAAAGTTTTAAAAGTCTTGAATTTACAAATCTGCATTTAATACCTTAAAGTCTTTAAAAGGTATTAAATTTAATTTGATAGGACTTAAGTAATGTTGCCATAAACTTGTTCACTGTGTTGTGTTTAAGTTAGTGTTGTCAAATGATTAAAATTTTTAATCAAGTTAATCACAGGGTTTGATGTGGATTAATTTCAATTAATCACGATTAAATAGCATTAATTTTTAATCTATATTATTCGCTTTTCATTTTGCATGAGCAAACAGACTCAAGAAAGAAGGGAATATATATGCACTTAACATGTTTATTAAACACCTTCAACAGTTTCAACAAAACAACTTGCAACAACTGTTCTGTCTTGGGTTGTTTTTGTCCTCATATTTCCATCCAGAGGGCCAAGGTACTGTTTAGTGTCTTCCATCTTTATTGGTCAGTTCTGTTGCCTGTCACTACCGGGTCAACTGCCCATTTGTTCATGTGCGACGCTAACTCTAGTTGGAGAAACTGCTCCAAATGCATTGCCAGAGACGTTCAGAGTCATTCTGTGCTGCAGATGAGTTCATTGCATTAAAATTTTTAATTAGATTAATCATTATGATGGATTAATCCACGTTAACGTGTCAATTTTGACAGCCCAAGTTTAGATGTGTCTGGGAAATCTCCAAGCGGCAAAGAAAGTAACATTAGTCTACTCAGTTCCAACCCGACAATTTATATTGAAATTAGGAACTAATTCTCACTAACTTTGTCGCCCCCGGTGAGAAATGTCTCTTAACAATGGGAATCAAGGCGTTGCGGTAAATAAATACATTTTCCTAAATTCTAGGAGTCACAAATTTTTGCCAGTATGGCCGTGAAATTGGCATTAGATTCTGTTCTGTGTAGTCTTAAAAAGGTCTTAAAAAGTCTTAACTTCAACTTGTAGAAACTCGTTGGAACCCTGTGTGTAATTCTAAATAAATTTAGACAGCTCTCTGTTCTCAGCAGCACCTCCTCCATGTGCAACGGTCACAGTCATACCAGGCACAAATGTTAAGACATGCTCTTCTTTTGTCTTAAATAATAGCGCAATCAGCAGTAAATCAATAGTAACAAACCCTAGAAAATCACATGTGACTCTGTTCCTCAAAATTCAGGCTTTGAAATGGGAACGCCCACATTTAGGTTGGATGCATAAGTAACTGTCCACACTTTTCCAGCGCTAATTTAGCATTTTATTAGGCCTTAATAATTTGATTTCGAATCTCTACTCTTGGGACATCCAAGTTGGGACATTATCGACACCAGCTTGAAAAGACTTTATGATATCCTCGCATTTGCTGCGAAAAGGAAAAATATTTTCATATCTTGGATAAATGACAAACCTCCCACTAAAACAACTTGGTGTAAAATCCTTCTGAATGCTTTCCTACGGAATATTTGACCTGTTTACTTTTCCTCAAAGGGACAGTTGATGAGAATTTGGACACCATACCTCAGTTTCACTAACTCATCAGTCACTTCTATGCTTTCAGACCTCATCAGTGACTGAAAATCTTTGGTGCCTGCTCACAATACGATCACTACTGATCTCACCTGCCACTGCTTGATTATCTCATCTTTGTTTTTTTCCTCACTATAAGTCTGTGTACTAGTTGCTTTATCTTGGATTAGTCTACTTTTTTTTTTTTTTTTTTTACTCTGCTTATCTTCCAGCAGTTTCATATTTTTTATTTTCATATAGACCAGGTGTTGTGCTGACCCATTTGTTGTTGTAAAAATGTAATAAAATTTAATAAAGATAATTGGAAACAAAAAATTATTTAATTTTGAGATGGAGGAGAGAACTGCAGAAGTAATAGTGTGTTTTTATATTTGAGTGTTTTTCCTCCATATTTCAGCAGGTTAGTGTAAATAACAGTTGTTGGATCTAGTTCTTTAAAGTGATACCCAGACTCTCTTTTTTTGTCATTGCTTTCATTTTTCCACCTGTTCTCTACTTTGACCTTGCTGTTTGTCGATAAACTACTATGCTTGATTTTTGTCAGCCTCTGACTCTGTTTTTGTGTGTGTGTTTTGTTTTTGTTTTGTTTTTGTTTTTTTAGAGTTCCTGAGAGAGGAGGTGATTGTGCTGCTGGCAGCTCAGTTCATCACCCTCTTCAATCAGACAGCACTAGAGGTAAGATACAAACAAACAGACAAAAGCACACAAGAAAGTCAAGGAATAAGGATCATATTTGTCTTCTTCTTCTCCTTGAAGTGTGTCTTACCCTTTTTTTTTAATCTAGTGTGAGTGCTGTAGTGATTCCTAAAGCTGTGAAGGAAAAAAAAAGTAACTGCAATGAAATGAAGGCACACTAATGAGATTTTACAGCGTGTAAATATCTGCGCTATTCCCTCCTCAGACCATGGTGACCCCACTGACCCAGAAGTACTTCAGCTATGGGGAGCTGGAGAACAGTGTCATGTACTGTCTGTGCGGTGTGGAGGTGATCGCTGGCTTCCTGTTTGTGCGCTGGTTGAGCCGGCGTGTTGCCGAGCGGGTGGTCCTGGCTATCGGCCTGGCCATCTGCAACATCTCCTGTGTGTGGTGCCTCATCTTCCTGGCAAACCCTCTAGGTCAGACTCCACTGCATCAATTTGTTAATATAGGTTCCCACAGGGTCTTAAAAAGTCTCGAATTTACAAATCTGGATTTAATACCTCAAAGGAGTGATATTTTGCTTTTTAAAATGTAGTTATTCATTTTAAAACATTTCCCTGTGGTCTACATAAACTGTAAATGCTATACTTGGGTCTGAATTCTTCATTAATTTAACTCCACAGGTCCATCTTCAACCCTATTTCTGAGTAATGACACGAAAAAAGTGAGCGCTGACCCTTTAAATGCACTTGAGCCACTTCACACCCCACCCCCTCCAGGTTGTTGGCTGTGCTGCTCTGTCCCGTTCAGCCACTTGAGTTCATTAATACAACCAACAACTGAACATTTTAGGTAATCGGCTCTAAGTTTGGACATATTTTCAGTATGGACTACAACCGCTGCTGCTGACAAACAATTAAGTCATACTCAGAGAAATGTTCGTTGGAAATCTTGACCTTATATGTGCAAATGTTGCAATGTAACTCGTTATAAAACATAACAAATCAAGAAGGAATTGAAAGGGGTTGTAGAAATCCACTCGATTTTTGCCAAAATGAATATAAAGATAGCTTCGCAGCACCTGGAGGGTTCAAATTCAAACTTTTTGAACTATTAGGGTCCAAATACACAAATAAATGTACCAAAGACTAATACAAGTGGGTTTAGCAAAATATTAAATATAAGTAATGACCTTTTATAACCTTGATAATAACCTTTTGAATTTACTCTGAGCTTTTATGTACATGCACACTAAATGAAACACAGGAAAATCTCTATGTTAAAGGAGTGATATTTTGCTTTTTTTTAAGTAGAATTATGCATTTTAAAGCATTTCCCTGTGGTCTACATAAACTGTAAATGCTGTGTTTGGATCTGAATTCTTCATTAATTCAACTCCACAGGTCCATCTTCAACCCTATTTCTGAGTAATGACACCAGAAAGATTGTTTTGAGCGCTGGCCCTTTAAATGCAAATGAGCCAGTTCACCCCAACCCCTCCCAGGTTGCTGCTCTATCCCGTTCAGCCACTTGAGTTTGTTAATACAAACAACAACTGAATATTTTAGGTAATCGGCTCAAAGTTTGGACATATTTACCTCCGCCAAGGAGGTTATGTTTTTGCCAGGGTTTGTTTGTCTGTCTGTCTGTTTGTTTGTTTGTCTGTCCGTTAGTGTGCAACATAACTCAAAAAGTTATGGACAGATTTTGATGAAATTTTCAGGGTTTGTTGGAAATGGGATAAGGAAGAAATGATTAAATTTTGGTGGTGATTGGGGGTGGGGGGGCCCACGGGGGGGCGCAGACCAGAAAATTTCATCAAAATCTGTCCATAACTTTTTGAGTTATGTTGCACACTAACAGACAGACAAACAAACAGACAGACAGACAGACAGACAGACAGACAGACAAACCCTGGCAAAAACATAACCTCCTTGGCATGGGGGGGCCCACGGGGGGGGGCCACTGATCAGCCTTGGCGGAGGTCTGCACTCTCCGAGTGCTTCTAGTTACCTCCGCCAAGGAGGTTATGTTTTTGCCAGGGTTTGTTTGTTTGTTTGTTTGTCTGTCCATTAGTGTGCAACATAACTCAAAAAGTTATGGACAGATTTTGATGAAATTTTCAGGGTTTGTTGGAAATGGGATAAGGAAGAAATGATTAAATTTTGGTGGTGATCGGGGGTGGGGGGGCCCACGGGGGGGCCCATTTCCAACAAACCCTGAAAATTTCATCAAAATCTGTCCATAACTTTTTGAGTTATGTTGCACACTAATGGACAGACAAACAGACACACAGACAAACAAACAAACAAACAAACCCTGGCAAAAACATAACCTCCTTGGCGTGGGGGGGGGGCCCACAGGGGGGGGCCACTGATCAGCCTTGGCGGAGGTCTGCGCTCTCTGAGTGCTTCTAGTTTCAGTATGGACTACAACCGCTGCTGCTGACAAACAATTAAGTCGTACTCGGAGAAATGTTCGTCGGAAATCTTGACTTTATATGTGCAAATGTCGCGATGTAACTAGTTATAAAACATAACAAATAGCTTTGCAGCACCTGGAGGGTTCAAATTCAAACTTTTTGAACTATTAGGGTCCAAATACACAAACAAATATACCAAAGATTAATAAAAGTGGGTTTAGCAAAATATGACCCCTTTGAATTTTACTTGTAGAAACCTGTATGAACCTTGTAATACACATGCTTATCTTCACCACAAGTACCAACAAATCTTTAACTATCATACAGAACATGATTTTATTACCAATGAACTGGTGGTGATCTGATTTAAATATCTTGGAAAAAAAAGCCACTTGAATTCATTACTGTTTTTTCCGTAGGTGGATTCCCATGGCAGCTGACAGAGTTCATCATCGGGGTGTTTCTGCAGGTTTTAGGGTTGCCGTTTGTAGCTGTGGCCCAGGTCTCACTTTTCTCCAAAGTTACTGCTGAGAAAACACAAGGTGAGAAACAGCACAGTCCAGAACAGGGGTGTCAAACTCATTTTAGTTCAGGGACCACTTTCAGCCCAATATGATCTCAAGCAGGCAGGAGCAGTAAAATAATAACATAAAAACTGAGCAATAATGTCAACTCCAAACTTTTCTCTATGTTTCTTTGTGAAAAAAGTAAAATTACACAGCCTAATAAAAGAAGAAGAAAATGTGAATAGCATGAACAACTTGAAATTTCTTCAGAAAAATATTTGCAATTTCAACAATATTATGTTTCAGTTTATCATTTACACATGTGCATTACAACTTAAACATCACAGTAGATCTACAAGTACTAAAAACATTTGGTAACTGGCAGAATTTTGTTGAAATTACAGTTACTTCTCTTAAGTCATTTCAGGTTGTTCATATTTGTTCAGGTTATTCATGTTTTTTTGTGCAAGGATGGTTTGTAAATGTAAATATTTTCATGTGATTTTACTTTTTTACTCTAAAACAAAGAGAAAAAATTGCAGTTGTCATTGTTTATATGTTATTATGATAATATTTTACTGGTCTGATCCACTTCAGGTCATATCTGAATGTGGAACCTGAACTAAAATGATTTTGACATCCTTAATTGTTAATATCTTCAGTGTAATTTCTGCATTTCACAAATTCATCCCATGGGCTGGATTGGACACTTTGGGCCACATGTTTGACACCCCTGGTCAAACATCCTAGAAAGAATTTCCCGTTTGCCTTTAGCTGGTTTTCACTTCGAGGATATTCTAGTCTGTCTGCATCTGCAACTCAAAATCAACAGGACATTTTGATTTGACGACGTTACAGAAGGCCTGCCTCTACTGTCATCACAATGTAATTAACAGAAGAATGAGGCAGGAATATTCTGTAAATACTTCACTGATTTACTAATTTTAACTTTCGATTTCTTATCTTTCTTCGCGTCAACTGAAGGGCAATTAAAACTCCCATTGAGATCAATAAACGTAATCTCAGTCTCTGTCAAAGATTTTTCTTAATTTATTTTAATCATCATACACTTATTCTGCATTATAGAATAGAATAGAATAGAATAGAATAGAATAGAATTTATTGTCAATGAAAATCAGTTTATCTGTTCTGTTTAGCAGCAGATTCCTAAAGTGCAAACAAAAGACTATATATAAAAATTATCACACAAAATTTTGCTTAAAATATACAGTATATTGGAAAATACTGATAATATGCAAAACTACAAAGAAATACTGAATTATACAAAATGACACATTCAATATCTACAGGGTGGGGAAGCGAAATTTACAATGAACATTTAGTTGTTTTTTTCTCAGCAGGCACTACGTCAGTTGTTTTGAAACCAAACATATATTGATGTCATAATCACACCTAACACTATTATCCATACCTTTTCAGAAACTTTTGCCCATATGAGTAATCAGGAAAGCAAACGTCAAAGAGTGTGTGATTTGCTGAATGCACTCGTCACACCAAAGGAGATTTCAAAAATAGTTGGAGTGTCCATAAAGACTGTTTATAATGGAAAGAAGAGAATGACTATGAGCAAAACTATTACGAGAAAGTCTGGAAGATACTATTAAAGAAGAATGGGAGAAGTTGTCACCCGAATATTTGAGGAACACTTGCGCAAGTTTCAGGAAGCGTGTGAAGGCAGTTATTGAGAAAGAAGGAGGACACATAGAATAAAAACATTTTCTATTATGTACATTTTCTTGTGGCAAATAAATTCTCATTACTTTCAATAAACTAACTGGTCATACACTGTCTTTCAATCCCTGCCTCAAAATATTGTAAATTTTGCTTCCCCACCCTGTATATCTATCTAGCCTGGCCAGCCATCTGTCTTTCTCAATGAGAAAGCCGTCTGGAATCACGGGGCTTGAATCCAAATATGAAGGCGGGGCTAACAGGCACCGGGTAAACCAATCACAGATGAGACAGACGTAACACTTTTGTTAGAGAAACAAGAACGCAGAATTAAGAATACATGGTGTAATCTGTAATTCAATCCTTATTTTTGAATCAAAACAACCGACAATAGTTTGCAGAGCTTGGAACTGACTTTGACTCGTGACAAAAACAAGTCGGTGTGTATGACGCATAGCAAAACACCCGCCCCCCCAGACTTGTGACTGGTTCGGTATAGAATAGATTGTGCATATTTCACAGTGATCGTCCCAATTCCAGACTGTTTTTTCAGTATTGAATACACTGAGAAAACTGGATGGCTGACCAGGCTTTTATCTATCAGTATCTGTCAACATAATAAAGTTCTTATTTCTTATTCTTTCTTACTGGTTAAACACAAGCTGTAAGTTAAAATAACGTTGTCCTCCGAAGTGGGGTGGTGGTGGTGGGTTTAGGACAAAAAAAAACAACTTAATAAATTTTTTGCTGATCCTAAAAACGATCCAGATCTGAACATATTTCTGTATTTGATAAGCATTCCTGACTTACAGCATAGAGTGTTTCTATAGGTTTAGATTTAGGTTATAGGTTTACAACAGTGAAATTATTCCCAGTTGTGGATGTGATCATGAGGTGGTGAATATCTGGAGTGTCTTTGCATTTTTTTTTTTTCCTTTTGTCACATTCAGACACACTGACTCACAGTCCACCACCACTGCTCTCCACTCCACTTTTTAAACACGCAACACTTACATCTGTTTTGGTGCTTTTTTTCCCCTTTTGAGCCCTTATCCCTGTGTCTGTATAATATTACAGGATTCAGTCAGGGAGTGCGTCGTTCAGTGGGAGGCCTCGCCACCATCCTGGGTCCTCTGTGGGCTGGCGGCCTCACAGACAACATGTATATCATGATGGGGGTGATGATGGGACTGCTGGCAATGCTAACAGTAAGCTGTTTGTGTTTGGAGTTTTTCAATCATTTCTATTCAGATGTTTATCTGGAGGTTTACAGTATATTTCATTTAGATGGCACATAAAGAAAACAGATGTGAAATCATTTATTAGACTGATGTTAAGCATTTTAAAATGACATCAGTCTGAATTAATTTAATAATGAATGTATTTTTACATTTGTTTTCCTTATTTCTTTGTATCACACACCTTTTTTAACCTTCAAAAACCTAAACAGGTGCCACCAACCCAAAGCATCTACAGATATAAAATGTTTAATAGGTTTTGAACCACTAATCCTGTCAATACATTGAAATAATTCAAGTAAAATGCAGTTTTTTAGCTTTTCATCGGTATCAGATATGACTAATTTGGACATCCAGAGGCTCTATAGTAAACATGGAAACACTGCCATCTTCTGCAACATTGATTCGTCAGAGTTCCCACGGGGTCTTAAAAAGTCTTAAAAGTCTTGAATTTACAAATCTGCATTTAACCCATAAAGACCCAAGCATCCACTGGTGACCAAAACCGTTTAGTACCTGCTGATTCATTAATCCTATCAATACATGTAAGTAATTGGTGTAAAATGCAGTTTGTCATCTTTTCATGGTCATCAGATAGAACCCATTTGGACGTTCAGAGGCTCCATAGTGAATGTGGAAACACCGTCATCTTCTACAACATTGATTCACTAGTAAAACCCATTGAGATTTTTTTTTGCTTAATTCAATATTTTTTTCACTTAATTCAAGCAAAAAAAATTTGCCAATGGAACAAGTAAAAATTATCTTGGTAAGATTTCTTGAAATAAGATTTTCAAGATCTGTTGTCTAAAAATAAGTTCTTATATCTCACTGAAAAGTTACTCTTTAGGTGATTATGTCTTATTTTAAGTGTGATGAGATATTTTGACTAAAAATGAGAAAAATAAACTTGGTAAGATTTAGATTTTTGCAGTGAACGGGTTGTAGAAATCCACTCAATTTTTGCGGGAATTAATATAAAGATAGCTTTGCAGCACCTGAAGTGTTCAAATTCAAACTTTTTGAACTATTAGGGTCCCCAAATATACAAATAAAAGTACCAAAGACTAATAAAAGTGGTTTTAGCAAAATATGAAATATAAGGATTTTTTTTTTAATCATTTAATTTATGGCATCATTTGGTATCTCTGCAAATGTAATTTCAGCTGTAAAATGAACAGCATTTGCATTTTAACTCTGTTTTTGTGACGCTGTGTTATCCTGCCTTGACATTTGTTAATTTCTTTCTTTTGTCATAAACATGGTCATAAGATTCTTATGAATGCAGATAGCAATTCCATATCATACACACAGAACGTTGCATTTCTTCTAGTTAAAACTGAGATTCGTAATTAGTGTAAATGCGGGTCTGTGAGTTTCATCCAAGAAAAAAAAAACTGAGATAATTTTTAGCAGTTGGAATCTAATTGGAACAAATAAGAAACAAACAAACCACAGAAAAGAGTTTAGAGTTGGGATTAGAAGATGTGAGCTGACATCTTATAGCCAGCAGCTCCTCTTATATTAGTCACAAACAAGCATAACAAAATGCCTTTACTGTCTGTAATGAAGCATGGGCAAGCCACAGCCCAAGAGCTGAATGTTTCCACTATCAATGAAAAACAAGAAAACAAAAACCAAGTGTTTGCCTGTGGGAAAGGGACCCAGCATGTGCACTTCCAAAAAGGTGAAAAGAAGTCCACCTCACAGATCTTTCCTCTAAATTGGGTCCACCAGGAAGCCTTCACAGCCACGGTTTCTCTTCTTCCTCATTATTTTCAATGTAAAAGACATGCTGCTGTGCGTTGCTGACAGCTCTGGAGCGGGGATCCAGGACTCACTGCATCAAAAGTTAAAAACATTTTAACTTTGAGCAAGTTTCACACTTGAGTCGGTTCATTTTCAGTCGTGCTTTATCTGAGCCTGTAGTGTATTATTCATGTGTCCATTGCTTTGGAAAAAACATGTTTGCTGAGATAATAAGCAGAAATGGGAATGTAGAGATGCTAATATAAACAAAAATCTTGATTATATATGACCACATTTTATATGCTTTTAATGCATGTTTTTCTTTAAGTGTGCTCATAATACTTGCATACTTGAATAACAGAACAAAAGAGAACTAGAAAAGTAGAAAAGCACTTGGAGAGCACAGACCTCCCGCAAGGCAGACCAGTCCCCCCCCCCCGATCACCACCAAAATTTAATCATTTGTTCCTCGTACCAGTATCAACATTTCCTGAAAATTTCATTAAAATCTGTCCGTAACTTTTTGAGTTATCTTGCTAACAGACAAACAAACTAACAAAGAAACCCAGATGAAAACATAAACTCCTTGGCGGAGGTAAAAAATAAACCATCATCCATTCCCTCACTTTTTTAAGTGTAGAACCCACAGATGACAGTTATTATTAGTTATTTATTTTGATTTGTGTATTATTGTCATGAAAGGGACAGAGTTTTTTTTTTACATTTTTAATATATGTATTAATACTGCTACAAAAGGGACAGTTTATTTTCATTTTTAATATAAGTATTATTACTGCTATAAAAGGGACAGAGTTTATTTTGGTGTGAAATGCTGTTACAAAATGGACAGAGTCTATCTTTGATGTGTATAGCATTTTTGTGTTTTGTGCTTAGTCAGAATTTAGTCTGATATGTATAGGATTTTTGAATTATTTATGGGATCTGACAGGAATTTAGTTTAGGTAGAGGGATGGGGTAAGGGGAAGGGACATTATAAATTAAACTTCATCCTGCTCCTTTTCAAATGTTTTCCTTTCTTTTTATATAAATCTTTTTGTGGTTATATTCCAAACAAACAGTTCTTAATTCGGGGTACATTTTAACTTAAGATACTGATGTGTATTTATTTACACGATTGCATCTATTACAGGTGATGCTGGCTTTTTCATACGGGCGACTAGTTGAACCTGCAGCAGAGGAACAAGAAGATGGACCTGAAGAGTAAACCTGCAGGTTATTGATACAGGTAGGAAGAGTCAAATGGACGTAGAAGGGGGTTAAAACAGTCCAAGTAGAACACATACACCTGTTCGTATCCATACTAAATAAGAACTGTTGAAATATACAGTACTGTGCAAAAGTCTTAGACCACCTTTAACTTTGTTTCTGCAGAGTTGAACTGAACATATGTAATTAATTCTTATTCTTTTCTTCAGATACAAGAAAATACAGAAAATATTTGCACAGCTATAAAAGATGCACAAAAAAACAGAATTTAATATGCTCTATAGGTTGAAGTCACTTTTCAGTGTGACCCTTGAGCCCATGACAAGAGGCAGCACAAACAGTTAGAAACTTCAGACATGTGTTGAATGAAACCTGGTATGAAACATCAGAAAATTAATACAGTAAATTACATATTGTCTGAAAAAAGAGGTATGTTAAAGATGTAAGTGCAAACGGAGATCTGAATAAATACCATTTTGGTTCATAGAAGCGGATTTTTCCTGACACTTTTGCTTTTAATGCTGTACATACTTCCTATATATCCAGATTTTATCTTAATATAAAGACTGACAAATTATCATTAGAACTTTACTAAATCAATAAGCCTAATATTAGCATAGGAGCTTTGGACAGCACTGTAACTGTTTAATATATGATTGTAACTTTTCATCTCTAGTTGCTTTTCCATTGGACATATGTGCAAAACATTACCAATATTTACTAAATGTCAAAAAAACAGAAGCGCACAATGTTGGTTTTTCCTTTTTTGTTTAGTTTTTTTTTTCGTTTTGTTTTTGTTTTGTTTATTTGTTTTATCTCTTCTACGCCCTTTGTACCCCTTCCTATTCTGATCTGTAAAAGAATTTACACCATGAATGTTTTGTACATTAAACTTGTTAATAATTTAAAATAATAATAATAATAATAATAATAAAAGAATAATAATAATAATAATAATAATAATAATAATAATAATAATAATAATAATAAATGATTAAATCGGTTTTTCCATTAAATCACAAATGTGATTATTTGTGTATGTATTATCACGAGATGACACAAGAAGTCATTCCATAAACATGGCGACAAATGTAAATATCTTGTTGATTTACAGATATATTCATTATTATTATTATATATTACCCTTTTATCCCGTAATAAATTAGAAAATGATTCGGTTTCCTGGTGTGTCCACTCATTCTGCGCCATGTTTTTTTTTTTTTTTTATAAACCCTTCTTTTTCGCTTGTTGTAATGTCCGTCAACATCTGCTTTTTTTTTTTTTTTTTTATTTAGGTGATTGTAGTTGTGGAAAAAGGTCTTTCCATTGCAGTTTTGCATGATATACCAATTGCACTACGCCCCCCCCCCCCAAAAAAAAACACCTCTAGCCAGCGCAAAAACTTTTAATTGAAAAACAAGATGTTTGGCGAAATTTTTCCATTAGACAAATTTTTATGCGCAAGTTATATTCAGGAAATTTGAGGGTCAATGGAAAAGTGACTAGCATTAGACTGATAATCATTTCCAAATTATTAGGAGTGTGTTGTGTTATCAGTAGCTAATCTTTTAGTTTCCCACATTGTTTGGTGTATCAACACATACAACAGAGCCTGTAATACAGGGGTGTCAAACTCATTTTAGCTCAGGGGCCACATTAAGCCCAAACTGATCTCAAGTGGGCTGGACCAGTAAAACAATAGCATAATAACTTGTAAATAATGACGACTCCAAATTTTTCTCCTTGTTTTAGTGCAGTCAAAATGAAATTCTGAAAATATGTACATTTACAAACTATCCAAACAAAAATGTGAACAACCTGAAAAAAACTGAGATTTCTTGAGAAAAATAAGTGCAATTTTAACAATATTACACCTCAACTTACCATTTATACATGAATATTATGGATTGGATCTACAAAGGCACAAAATATTTAATAACAGGAAGTATAATGTTAAAATTTTACTGACAAAATTTCAGGTTTTTCACATTTTATTGTAAAAGGATAGTTTGTAAATGTTAATATTTTCATAATTTAATGCAAGTTTTTACACTAAAACAAAGAGAAAAATATGGAGTTGTCAATATTTATAGGTTATTATGCTATTATTTTAGTTGAGATCGCATTGTCCTGTATGTGGAACCTGAACTAAAATGAGTTTGACATCCTTGATTGTTGATATCTGAAGTGTAATTTTTGAAAATTCATCCTGCGGGCCGGACTGGAACCTTTGGCGGGCCGGTTTTGGCCCCTGGGCCACATGTTTGACACCCCTGCTTTAATACAAACATCCTTTTTTTTCTCATATATTTATTTTTCTTGCAGAGAAGTGGGAACTTCCTGTCCTGCACTTTACAAAGCCTCCACCATCCTTCTCCTTTGGGAGCCACATGCAGAGTGATGATGCAACCTAGAGCTCATGTCTCCAGCCTCAGGAGTGCTTTACAATTGCTTGGACTTCGCATTTTTGTGCATGGAGCCTGATGATGTACTGATTTAATGTATGTGTATATTTCCTGTGGAAATAAAGTCTCCTCCTGATACTGCAAGTACAAGCTTTGGATAGGAAACCATTTCCATCTCTTTTATGTTGTGCACTGAGTGCCACCTTTTGCAGCACACATTCTGTCTGTGTTTTGGCACCACCTTTAAATGAGTTAAATATAAATTATTTAACATGCCCAAGTCACTGTGGTTTTAAAGTTAAGCTGATCCATGTCCTTGTGTTGTAGTCAAACAAATTAACTGTTTAGCCTTGATACTTAATACCTCATGTTCTGCAAAAAAAGGCTTTTAAATATTTATCAGCTTTGCAGAACTCCAATATTCAAGGCTCAGTTTGGCCTGTAAAAACTGTAAGAACTCTACTCTAGCATTTCAGTGTCTGACTTATAAGGTATATCAGACCAGTTTATTAAACTAGGCAAATATTATCTGAATGTCATGAATTGTTGTTTATGGTATAATAACTGTGCACTGGTTTCATTTCTCTTTTTAAATGTATTTATGTTTTTGTAACCTTAGAATGATCATTGATTGAATGGTAAAATTAACAGAAATGGAATTAATCTTTGCCGGACATCAGCTGTTAAATTACAAGCAACAGCAATAGAGATAAGTACAGAAAATTGCTGTTTTTTTTTTTGTTTTTTTTTTTTTAAGGTTTAAAAAAAATGCAGGTTTTTTATTTTGAGTTTATTACAATACTTTTTATTATTTTTGGTACAATAGTATCTGTTACCAAATTATTTCAGGCAATACTTTAATGCATTATGAAAAATATTTGTTGAATGCCGAGATTAATTTATATATCACAGCTACACTATGTCAAAAAAAAAAAAAAGCAAATGCCAAACACATTTCTAAAGGTTTAATACTGGTGTCTGACATATTTTCACCACTAGGGGGCACTCTTAACCTTTGCTCTGAACCACAATGAACCATCATCATCATCGTCACCGCTCAGATACGTTTTTGATTGAAATCTGTCCAAAAGGTCAGAAGGGGGAAATGAGTTATTGACTTTTTTTTTTTTTTTTTTTTTTTTTGGTTTACAAATCACAATAAAAATTCACTGGAGTTGTTCTAAACAATTGTTGATGAGTTGGTATATTTCAGTCTATTGCTTACAAATTGTTTTGCTTACCACCTAAAATGTGCATTATTCGTTTTTGTTTTTTTTTGTGCTACTATTCAGTTACTTTTTTTATGCATCCTCATTTTTCATTATTTAGGCTATTTCTTTTTTATTTTTATTCTTAAAGGCAGTGAATGCTATCCACAACAATTAAAGCTATCCGGATTTTGTTTAAATTAATAATGAGAATAATAGTAGTAATTATTAATTATTAATTATTATTTCTGTTTTTTGCAATTATTAATTATTAACAATAACAAAGTTACTTTTCGGATTTCATTTTATTATTATTATGATTATTATTGCACCAATGAATCATGTAAAGCAATTTTGGAGCAAGTTTCAGTCTTTTAGTGATGTATATTGTTTTATTTTGCTGCTAAAATTAAATTAAGTTAAACAATTTTTACATTTGATCAGATTTTAAAACAAAAATAAAAATATAAAAAGTAATTTTTAAAACTGGACAGTAGATAATTTATATGTATAGTGGGTTATATATGTAAATACTGTTTTCAGTCGGTTTTGGATCTAATAAAAATCTGCAGCTACAATTTACATAAAAAAAGTGTACAATTTATATTTAAAAAAGTGTTTTTACATGTTAATAAGTATTATTATTATTATTATTATTATTATTATTATTATTATTATTATTAACAATAATAATAATAATAATATAAAAAACATGTCATGGTAACTTAACCCTGACAACAAGGTTATAAATGCTAGTGTACT
Source organism: Sphaeramia orbicularis (assembly GCF_902148855.1). Lineage (NCBI taxonomy): Eukaryota > Metazoa > Chordata > Actinopteri > Kurtiformes > Apogonidae > Sphaeramia > Sphaeramia orbicularis. The sequence goes on from NC_043960.1 coordinate 22,164,224, forward strand.
ACAACATATAATGTATCCTGTGTAAATAAAGTGTAAAGAAATGAAAATAGGGTAAACATTAAAAAAAAAAATTTCAATTGTAATATAAAATGTGCTTCACGATTAAAAAAAAATAAAAAATAAAAAAATAAATATATATATATATATATATATATATATATATATATATATATATATATATATATATATATATATATATATATGTTAATGTTTGCTGTGCAGAATTAGACATTTTAGCTCTGGTTTTGTATTTATTTTTCAAAATCATTTCATATTAGAATAATTTCTCCACAATGATCAATATTTTATATATTGTTGCTAACACAATTTAGAGTCATTTCAAAATAATAAAATATAGATTCCATGACAGTGTTTGACTATTTTATGATTATTGTGACCATCCTGTTCCTGTGAAACCAGTGCATTTTCAGTGTTAGAGTAGGTCAAGGCCCATTGGGGGTCGCTGTAGCCTTTCGACAGACAAAAAAAACCAGATGCGAGGTGTGTTTTCACCAATGACGCCATGTCATCTGCCTGATGACGCGGTGGCGAGGGGGTGTGGCCTCTCGTGAACTTTAGTTGAACCTGTTTTCGTGTTGGGCGGGGCAGGCGAAGACATGTTATGACACAGGGCCAGTAACGGAGATATTTTGGGGTTTTTTTTCTGTCTTTCGCTTGATTGCCCCCACCCTCTCCTCTTCCTCACACACACACAAATCCCACACTTGGCCTACAGCATCAGTCTGACCGAACAGTGACCCTGCATATCAGGGTCAAAAGTGTACAACACAGCCTGTGTCACTGCAGCAGTAGTTGTCGGGGTAAGTTTGGTAATCTTGCCCCTCCTCTTCCTGCTGCCAATCATAGGAATTCATTACTTGGCATATACCAACCGAATTAAATGATGATAAAGGACGTGAACTTTTGGTGAACTGTGTTTTTTTCCCTCAAGGGTAACGAGGGCAGGTGGAGTTTAGTGGGACTTGAACTTCCTTTTTTTTTTTTTTTTTTTTTTTTTTCAATCTTGTAAACCAGGCTAGATTACTGATTGACCCTCGAAAACTGGGTTGAGATCTGATTTGTTTGATGCAACTCAGAGAGAGGCATGTGGGGCATTGCAGCTTCGCCGTACATGCATTTTTAACACATGCGAGAGCAGACGCAACTACACCAGAAAACCTTTTCCCACATATTTCCTCTTTTTGCCCTTTCACGTGCACTTTACAAGACGCCTATACAGTTCACGGGACAGCTTAGCGGTTCGAGAATAATACTGTGACCTCAACTTTATCATTATAAGACTTTCATGAAGCTGCCTCACATGGATAATAAAAGGACAGAAGTGCTCTCAAGGCTGAACTTGTGAGCTTTCGAGCTGCCAGGAAAATAAAATATTTAGCCTGTCCACTGGTGTCGCAGATTTTTAATGTTTTGCAAAAACCGCCCTAGCTGAAGTCAAATCAAAACGGTGGCACCAACAGAAATCTGTGAAAGTGTGTGAGTGTCCCTGCATGGATAGCACTTGAGTCCTGTGTAAATAATACATGTGTCACTCTGATGAGGTGCGACATCTCAAAAGCAAGACGGTTATGCGGAAAAACAGAGAGAAGCGGAGTGCTTCAATTGTGCTATAAAGGGTCAAAAAGGATGCAATGCGGCAGGAAGACTCCATAGAAGCCATGTTGTCATAACAAAGAATAAAAACCAGATAATCGCACGCCAAAAAGAATTACTTTAAACAACTTTCTTTAGTTGAAAAGGTCACATAAAGAGTCCAGTTCTGCTTTGTTCTTTGTCTTTTGTTAGAAATGTTACAATGAATTCCTACAGAAAGATTAAATTTCTGTCACTGAAAGCTTGTGAAATAAAGGCATTTTTTTCTTCTCCGTTGGTCTCATTCCTCCTAGTGAAGCTTGATTGTGTAATACTTCTGAGTGAATGAATAATTAAGTCTGTGTGGCCTATAGCTGGGCACCCGAGGTCATGTTGTGCAAACCAGCCAGCTGCGATTGCACAGAGTTCTTTTTTTACCATATGGGTCATCCTCCAGTCTTTCTCTAGCGGCAGACATTTTCTTCCAGCAACCGCCTCTATCTTTGATCATAAAACATCATACACTTTTGTGGATTTGTAATTCTAAGAGTCTTTTTGACCCTTGATATTCTACTTGTTCTGTTTCAGATGCTGACTCGTGCCGTCGATTTGATGAAAGCAGCACATAAAGGATAACGAATACTTAAGTCTCTTTAACACCTCTTCACACTCCTCTTTTTAGTCAGTTTTTAGTTTTCATATGAATACTAATTTGTGCTTGTCAGTAAAACCATTTCCCCCTTTTATTTTTGTCTAATGAATCTCAGTGAATTTGTTTAAATAAATTAAATTAAGCTCAATTCTGGGCATGACAATGTAATTCATTTTGGTGGCATCCCTGTTGTGATGGCATATAAACAAGCTTTAGATTCTATTCTATTCTATTCTATTCTATTCTATTCTATTCTATTCTATTCTATTCTATTCTATTCTATTCTATTCTTCCGCAAATTTGTTGCATAACTGATGTAATGACAAGAAAGCTTATTTTATTCTGTTCTATTATACTGCAATTTTGTTGCACAACTGGTGTAATGACAATAAAGCTTATTCTATTCTATTCTATTCCTCCGCAAATTTGTTGCATAACTGATGTAATGACAAGAAAGCTTATTTTATTCTGTTCTATTATATTGCAGTTTTGTTGCACAACTGGTGTAATGACAATAAAGCTTATTCTATTCTATTCTATTCTATTCTATTCTATTCTATTCTATTCTATTCTATTCTATTCTATTCTATTCTTATTCCATAATTCTGCAGTTTTGTTGTATAACTGCTGTAACTACAAGAAAGTGTATTCGATTAAATTTGATTCAATTCTATTCTATTCTATTCTATTCTATTCTATTCTATTCTATTCCATACCATACCATACCATACCATACCATACCATACCATACCATACCATACCATAATTCTGCAATTTTCTTGCATACTTGGTGTAATGACAACAAAGCTGATTCTATTCTATTCTATTCTATTCTATTCTATTCTATTCTATTCTATTCTATTCTATTCTATTCTATTCTATACCATACCATACCATACCATACCATACCATACCATACCATACCATACCATACCATAATTCTGCAATTTTGTTGCAGAAATGTTGTAATGACAGTAAAGCTTATTCTATTCTATTCTATTCTATTCTATTCTATTCTATTCTATTCTATTCTATTCTATTCTATTCTATTCTAAATAATAGTTAGAGGGTAATATTACTACAGCTAGTCTTGAAAATGGGTTATCTGTCAGAATTATTTCTAACACTACGAAAAATCCCTACTCTCCAAACTTTGCCTGTGTAACCGTTTTGTCTTCTGACTACCATCAGCCCATTCATCCACCCACCAAGCCAGCCACAATCTACCTCCACCCTCATCGCCCCTTCAGAGATTACGAGCCCATCTGTATCACCAGAGCCAGGCCACGCTAAGCCGATGGGAGCCCTGCTCAGCAAGGCACCGCCGCAATTGTTAACCCTGATTAACTTGATGTGGTGTTCAGTAGAGAGAACAGTGTGAAAATCAAGCCAGTGCCGTGACCTAGTGCCCTGCCGTTGAACCAAAGGGAATTGGGCAAAACCCGGGGAGGGAGGATGAGAACAGGAGCCAGAACAACACACAGGAGTAAAAGCAGTACAGCAATACAGTGATTGCACAGAGTGAGGCTCGTGGCTTCTGTTACAGATTGCATAGACGAGAACAGATACACACATAAATACTTTTCCTGTGTTTTATTTAGTGCATTGAAAACAGGGTGTCAGCAGCAATATGGATTCCAGCAGTTCAACATAAATTGGTATGACTTTCAGTGCATGTGCAATGGGTTTTTTTGCGGTGCTGCAGGGTGCAACGGGGGACATTTAACATTCAGTAATGACTACTGTAGTAAAATTATCATTTCACAAAGAAAATGGTGTAGATGTTTTGTGCATTGTAAGAAATGGAGCATAGTTTAATGATAGGAGCATATGGACATGTATATACTGCTTACTTTATTGCATGAAGTGGAATTCATGTCATCTCCCCAAGGCACAGCAGTAGATGTGTATTTGTAATTCTTTCACTGCATCTTTTCAGTCCGCAAGAAATAAAAAATAAATAAATAAATAAAAAAAAGTACTATAGCCATCCTTAAATTATTCTGACATATTTGCATATGGAGCGTTAAATAATTAAACACAATGAAATTCCTTGTCAGATAACATTTGAAGTCAGTATATTTGCATGGGTTTGAAATAACTCTTCACATTAAATTATTTCAGCTCGTGCCATGGATAATGCTTTATTTTATGCTTTTCAGTTTGATTGCTTTTCTGCCTGTCTGCACAGATGAGCCTGAATTTATTACTGTTTAGTAGCGAAGCTGATGCCGTTTTTACATTTTTTTCTCTAGTTTTATACCTAGATATGTAGCAGTGGAAGTGTTCCAGTTTTAAAGGTCAAGCTAGACCATACGTCAACCATGATGCCAGCTGAGATATTTCACTTATGACTTATTGTTGCGTCAGGTTGGCAGGAGATCATCAGGTGCAATTTTATCTTATTTATTTAAATTCCAGCTTTGTGTAAAAAAAAAATGCTAAAAACAGATAAAATATTATAAAATGATAATCTCTGAGATAAATTTTGCACTTGGAATACATAATAGATATAATGATACATAAACATCCATAATCAATCTGAATTTTAAGACATGTTTTGACATGAGAATATGGTTTGGAGTCCAGTTTTGTAAGTGATTGACTACAGTGCTTTATATGTCAAGTAAAATAGACAAACCTGACATCCAAACTGTATCAGACTCTGTTTCTCTCTTCTGTTGTCAGAAAAAAAAGTGAAAAATACACCAATCAATCCAAGGAAATAATATAAATGATAATGACAGGTAATTATTGCTATTAAACTGCAGCTTAGGACATCCCTTTAAATGATGTCTTATAGTCCCATGTATTTATGTATATAGAATTTACATGTACATAGATTTTTATTTATTTATTTTTTTTCTTACATTTTTCATATACCTCTTGTATTCATAATTTACTAGAAACAACAATAGAAATTCCTTGTAATGGTTTCACATACTTAGCAAATAAGACTGATTTTGATTTAGATAAAACTATTTAACTAAACCCTGCTCCGTGTATAAGCACTAAAGAGAAGTGGGTTTATTACATATAAGCATGTACAGTATGTGTGTAAAAAGATTACATTTCATTATAGCTAATTAATATAATAATAATAATAATAATAATAATAATAATAATAATAATAATAATAATTATTATTATTATTATTATTATTATTATTATTATTATTATTATTATTATTATTATTTGAATTGAGTTCTTATTCAGAAGTTCAGATCAGCACTATTTCTTTAAGCTCGAAGTTTTTACCAGTTTTTTTTTTTTCATGTCTATACTTTTTATTGCTTCCCCTGCACCCCGCTGTAACGCTTTTAATGTTTTATGTAAAGCACTTTGAATTGTCTTGTACATGAAAGGTGTTTTATAAATAAACCTGCCTTACCCTTACCTTACCTTGCCTTGCCTATTGTTATTATTATTATTATTATTATTATTTGCTATCTTTGGTTAAATGAATAACACATATTCATTATGAGAGCTGTTGTGTTTGTCGAGGGTGAAGATGTTGTGGATTAGGAAGCTCTAATAATAACCGCTTTGTGTATTTGCAATGAAACGTCAAACTAAATGAGGAGATAATAACACGTTGAACCCTGTATCAACCCCAACAAGACCCTCCCTCTCTCAGTTTCTGGCCCTTTCTCCTTTGACCTAATAATTAAGCTGCTTTTGCCATTAGAAGTTGAGAAGCAGCTTTGCCAGCTTGCAGTGACAAATCTCTCCCAGTTTAACCGTCGCTCTGCAACTGTCCTCTTTGCAATGCATGGATGCTTCCTATAGCTCCTTCGTTTACCTCCTAAATCTTTTCTCAGCCTACTGAAAATGGGATAATCCTCCTTTTGGAAACTCGGAATGGAAACAAAATCTTTTTTTATATATATGACATCATAAATATAAAATATTTAAAAATAAATAAATAAATAAACTGCAGCTTTGGGAACATGTATCAGTGGTGTGTCAAGAGTCTACGTGGAAGAGGCAGAAAAAACATAGAAACTTGTATTTACTATGACATATAGTGTGTAAAAAGTCATGTTTTCTTAAAATATATGAGTATATTTTATTTCATATTCGGATAAATGTATTAATAATAACATAATTTTTACCGAACATCTTTTGCATTACAGTTAATCATGCAGTACACCATAATAGGAGTATATTCCTACTCCACAGTCAGTGGTTTTCATTTGTTTCCCTTTGGCATTCTATTCATTTTGCAGACTAAAAATCTCCCAGTGTTTTGCAATCCATCACACTTCACATAGGGTCTGCACTTTTTCAGTGTTCATGTATCGCTGTGTGGTAACTCGGTTTAAGTCGAGATTGATGTGAAAAGACAGGACTGTGCAACCTCACAATTATATTATAACTCTGAGAAAATCATATACCTCGTCTACACTGTACATAAAACATTCTGCATTAAAGCAAAGTCTCTTATTTTTAGTGTATGGGAACGGAAAAAGAAATAGTAACGTGTAGAACTTTTAACCAAGCAGGACCGAAATGTAAAAATGTATTTTGGAGCCAGACGGTGGACTCTTTTCATTAGAGATGTTTTCCACTGGTCTTGCATTTAATGTTATGTGTGTATAATTATACTCCTTTCATGCGGTATTTTTTTCCTAAAGTACATTTGAAGAGATTTATCAAAGTCATTTCTACTGTCAGTTTGCTAACCTGACTCAAATACCACCCCACTGAGGTTTATTAGGAGTAAAGAAAAATAATCATCAGGCTATGGCTCATTTGCTACAGCTACTGGGCATATCATTCATAGAAAACCATCAGCCTGTATTATTGATAATATTTAACCCTTTATCAGGCAAGTGACAATTTTGGGTAATTTCTGCACACATTACAAGACAGTGACAGCAACAGTTACAGTGAGGAAACAATCTCAGGTCCAGTGTGGTCTATGGGGTCTGTAAGGTCCACCTCTGCATGAACAGTGAGTGTACCTGCTTTGTTAGGTACCATGAAGTAATGGTACTAATGTAAGGAATGATGTACAAGGGGAGAATGCAGATGTGGACAGGTGTCTGGATCAGCACTCATGTTGGTCTAATGTTCTAAAAGTCATGTTCTAATGTTCCAAAATGCATGTTTCTTGTAGTATATATATATATATATATATATATATATATATATATATATATATATATGTGTGTGTGTATGTATGTATGTATGTATATATACTTCATGGATTTATTTATTCATTCATTTATTCATTTATTTTGGTACTTATGTGTAAGGAACCAAATATGGTAACTTCACTGAAAATGATTTTCTACATAAAAATAAAAAAAAAATCACAAAAGTAATAAAGTCTTGTTATGTCCTCCAATAACACACTAAGGTTGAAAATTAAAATTTCAGAGAATTTTTATAGCCACTTTTACACAGAGATCCCAGAAAAAATGGTGAGATGGTGATCCCACCTTTTTTCCACCATTTACCGATTTCCACAGCCAAGACAAGGGAGTAACAGAGGAAAGACAGGCTGGATTTTTGCACAGAGGACCTGCATTCCGGAATCATAGGGGCGGTGATGCACTGCATACTGTGACATATAACTTGCGCGTCGGAAATACCCAGAGCATAGTGGTGTTGCTAACCTCCCCAGAGTCTTTCACTGTTCCATAAATGTTAGCATGGATAGAATCCTCCACCCGAAGTGACAACAGCTTGCAGATCTCGGCATCTCCTCATTTTGATACACATCCTGTCGCATTGATATGTTTGTTTACTGTAAACAGTAACGGAGGTCGCACATGCGATACGTCATCAAAATGACACCTTGGTTGCAGAACGAGAGGTGTTCCTCTTACATAGCGTTCTGGAATCATGATTCCACCTTTATCGCAGCTCTGTTACTACCTCCAGAGGTGTTACAAAGGCGGGACAGAAGGATCTCACCATTTTGTTTACAGACATCATTCCGGAATAAAGACAAACTATTCCCGTAACAGAAGTGCCGTGTAAAAGGGGTTTATGCGTGCCCTACAAAGGGTTAAAGATCAATCTAATTTTGCACAGCTGGGAATATTCACCTTGACGCTTGAGAAAATCCTTCTCTAAATACAATCGGTCTTGTGAGAACGTTGCCAGTTCGGCGGTGGTGCAGTTTTGTGCAGGAGGTTTCTCAGCCCGCTCTGAGTTAGACAGGGCGGACAGTAACGGAAACAGACAGGACGGTGAGGAGGGAGGGAAGGAATGTGTGAGGAGGTTGCCAGAAAGGAGACTGAAGGTGTCTTGCAGTTAGGAGGGTCCTGGACATGCTAGCTTTACAAAGCAGTGACCCAGGATTAAGTGCGGTAGACAGTAGCAGTTTGATTTGATCAGGCAGCGCTGTGTTGTTAAATCACTCATTAAATCCAATTAGGCCGAGGTAAAAGGAGACAGAACGGATGGTGTGTAGGGGGCAGCAGAGCTTTAGTCCTGCTGCTTCTGGAGAGGATTGCGTGCCACACAAGCAGGTGACAAACTCCAACTCTGAACCCGCTGACCTTTCAGTGTGGGACTCCCCGGGTCTTCACTCCTTCCTTTTCTTTTTAACCCCCCTCACCCCCCACCTCCTTTTCTTAGACTATGCCCGCTCACAGCTTTCACTGGTGACCTCTTGAGGTGTCAACATACTGGCCATCCTGCGACACAGCTGACATCTCGAAGAGCGATCGGCCTACGCGGTCTTCAAAGCAAATGTAGTCGAGCCAATTATTGTCTCGTCAAATTAAAGAAAACTACAGCGTGAGTGTTGCGCTCATGTGGCGTGGAGACACTGCAGTCACACCGGAGTAGTGCCAAGAAAAATGCCATACAATTACACACCATAACAACACCCTGCTGTGGCCTCTCAATAACCTCTCTAAACTTCCATAAAAAAAAAAAAAAACAGTACCCAAACCCTCCTGGATTTAATACTCCATCCACATACTCCCCTTTTTATGTTTCACATTTTTCTTAATCTTTTCCTGCAGTTGTCATGGTTTAAAATGTTTTGTCTCAGAAATGAAGTGCAGTGGTTGGAGGCGCAAACAAACAAGGGCGGATTACGAGAGACTTGAACTGAGTCATTCCTCTCATTTCTAGTCTCATTTGTTTGGGTGATCTATGAGCTCATTCTTGTTTACTTCCCAAACGGTCACAACACTACATCTCTTAAAGAACATAATTTTTCTGACCTTTGTTTCATTGTTTATCCTTTATCGCGTCTCTGTGTTGTCCTGTCCTTTCTAATCCAAATCTCCTGCCCTTGTTATAGGTTTTACCGTCTTCTATTTATCTGTTTTGATGTAACTACAATGGTTTTCCAACATAATGCGTCATATTATTTTGAAAAAGTGCACATAAATTCATGCCTTCAGCCTGAGTTCCATAGAATACAGGAAGAATATGGTTAAATAGCTATATATGATCAACTAATTCATGACAAATCTCTGGTTTATTTATTATTTGTTTTAGAAAATGACTGATTCTTTCTAATAAATATACTCTAAAATACTCTATTAATGTTGAAACATATTTATTTAATCTATCTTTCATTTCATAATTTCCATGTGTAATTTCACTTATTCTAGGAGCTTATATTGAGTTGTTAACCACCCAGTATGATGAGAATTCAGTGTCTTTCAGTCTATAAATGCAGTGGCACAACATGAATTTCATGAATGAACCTTGAAAAATATCTATGTACTGGGTTGTATGATATTATATTATATTTATATTTTATTATTATTTTATATTATATTTATCTATATTATATTATATTATATTATATTATATTATTATATATATAACTGAAACAGACATGTGTAACACTTTTTTTCTCAGGTGACATAATACACTCTTACCCGTAAAATTGGAATAAAAATATTTTTACATGACAATGTGATTTATTCTTCATAGATAAAGCGCAGCTGCAACTCTGTATGTAATCATTGGTCCTGGTCAGAGATGATTAGTGATGTATATAAATAGGAATAAAAGAGGAATGTGTCTGAAAACACAATAATTCTAACTTTATGGGTGACAGTGCACACACACTATATGGAAAAACATAATTGGACACATTGAATTTAGGTGTTTCATTGCTAACAAGGGGCTGGAAAACAAAACAAAGATGACGAAGGTTACAATATAATTTTATTTGTATTTTCCAAAACGTATCATTGTACTTTTGTTTTTATTGTATCTTTTAGTGTTAATTTTATTTTTTTATTTAACCTTTATTTAACCAGGAAGTCCCTTGAGATAAAATTAATTTTTCAAGGGACACCTGGATTTTATTTTATTAATTAATGTTATTTATTTAATCAGTTAATTAATTTTAGTAACAGGGTCAATTAAGAAAACTGACAAAATATTTCACTTTTGTCTTAATTTTACTCAACATTGTTTTTCTTCTTTACTTTTATTAAAATAGTTTCCAAAATTTATTTCCAAAACTGTCACATTCTAACCATAAATGATCATTTTAATCCTTTAGTCAAGATTTTTTTTTCTGAGTGTTTTAATTCCTCTTTAAACATGAAAAAAAAAAAACAACTATGCGATTGAATTTTTTTTTTTTTTTGACCCTATACTTCATGAAGTTACAGAAATGTCCACTCAGCTGGATACCATGAATTTTTGAAACAAAGAAACATGTATTTAAAACGTAATAGCAGAAAGTGATATGCTGTGTGGAAAACTATGAAAAAAAGCCCTTTTTTATGCAGCTAATCTGATGTTTTCTCACATTTTGGCATAAACTAATT